>NC_053022.1:122998822-123218540 GCF_003073215.2 Triticum urartu
CACTAGGTGAATTTCTTGATGAACAACTTGCTAGGATTGGAGGGAATGTAATTACTGAAACTGATGATATTATTGAAAATGATGATTATGATTCTCCCCCTAGATATGAATTGCCTGTTGTACCTAAGGGTTATGTTATGGATGAAGAAACTGCTAGAGACTTCTTTGCTTGTAATGATAGAGAGGATCTTAAGAAATTGTTAGCTAAGCTAAAAGAAAAATCCTTGAATGTTAGAATGAAATATGATCCCACTTTTGCTACTTCACATATATTTGTTACTGATAAGGATTATGAATTCTCTATCGATCCTGAGTTAATTGATGTGGTTGAATCTGATCCTTTCTATGGTTATGAATCTAAAATTGTTGTGGAACATCTTACTAAATTAAATGATATAGCCACCCTATTTTCTCATGAGGAAAAAATTCGTTATTACTATATTCTGAAATTGTTTCCTTTCTCATTAAAGGGTGGTGCTAAGTTATGTTTTAATTCTGTTGCTCCTGGTTGTGTGTGTAGTCCCCAGGATATGATTTACTACCTCTCTACAAAATATTTCTCCGCTCATAAGAAACAAGCTGCTTTAAGGGAAATATTTAATTTTGTGCAAATTGAAGAGAGAGTCTCCCACAAGCTTCGGGGAGGCTTCTCCAATTACTTAATGCTTTGCTTGATCATCCTCTCAAGAAAATGAAATACTTGATATCTTTTATAATGGACTAACCGATGCTTCCAAAGACCACCTGGATAGTTGTGCTGGTTGTGTTTTCTGGGAACGAACTATTCAGCAAGTTGAATTGATATTGAATAATATATTGAGTAATGATAATGATTGGACACTTCCTGAACCAACTCTGAAGCCAACTCTTAAAAAGAGGGGTATTTTATTTCTCAGTCCTGAAGGTATGCAAGAGGCAAATAAATCTATGAAAGAAAAAGGTATTAAAGCTAAAGATGTTAAAAATTTACTGCATATTGAAGAAATACATGGTCTTGATAACCTGACACAGGTAGTAGAGGTAAACTCTCTCCGTAGATTTGATGAAGATGATATCCCTCATAATAAGTCTTCTAGACAATGCTTGGATGAGTTTGATAATTTTATTGTTAAACAAGGAAATTTCAATGCTTATGTTGGTAGACAATTGAAATATAATGCTTACATGCTTGACCACTTGGGTGATTATATGAGTAGAACTGTGAATGATCTTAAGCTTATCAGTAAACATGCTTCCATGGTTTCAACTCAAGTAGAACAAGTACTTAAGGCACAAGATGATTTTCTTAATCAGTTGAATAGTAAGAATAATGATAATGATGTTAGGGTTATGACTAGAGGTGGTAAGATGACCCAGGAACCTTTGTATCCTGAGGGCCATCCTAAGAGAATTGAGCAAGATTCTCAGAGAATTAATACTCATGCACCTAGTCCTTCTACTAAAAAGAAAAAGAAAATTGGTAGGACTTTGCATGCTAGTGAACCTGCTATATACACACCTGAGAATCCCAATGATAATTCTATCTCTGATGCTGAGACACAATCTGGTAATGAAGATTCTTTTCATGAATACGAAAGGTTGCGTATCATTTTATTGATAGGTAGAAAGGGGGAGTACAGGGTAGCACTCGGGGGGCGTACACTCAACGACGTCCCCAAGAGTGCGGCGTGAGCATGAGGAAGGATGCTCAGCCTTTGCACACACGATCTAGGTTACAGGGATAATAGATGCTAGGCCTAGGGCACTGGCTCTGGACCAAAGCCGGGTTTCCTCCTTGATGGTGCGGACAAGGGCGTCGGTAGAAGGCCGGAGGTCATCGAAGAGAGCGGCATTGCGATGCCTCCAGATGCTCCAAGCGGTGAGAGCTACGATTTAGTTGAGGCCTTTCCTCAGGCTAGCCGTGTCGGTGTTTTGGGAACGGGGGTCCCCAGACTTGCCTGCCTGTGGCCTGCGGCGTGGCTCAAAGGGGGGCCCAGCGCGGCCCATCTTCACCAACACAAACCCAAGACCCTCACGAGGGTCCAAGCCTCGCGGGGTAGACGACACGGAGCTTCCTCAGGCGCGGCCTCGTCAGGCTAGCTCATGAGGAGGCGGAGAGATCAAGGCAGGGTACCTCACGAGGTGCCCGTGACGCAAGCCATGATGACCGAGGGCGCCAGGCGGGTGCCAGCCCGCGCAGTGTCCTCCTCTCCTCTTTGGTGCAAAGGGGGCAAGCGCAGCCGCGGAGTACTGAGGCATCAGGCAAAGGTTGCCATTTCGGTGCAACGAGACCAAGACCATGAGGACTACAAGACGGAGGTCATCGTGGAGCCCGAGACAGCGTCATCACCAGAGCTTTGCGCAGGCGAAGACTACTTTTGTCAGGATAGCTGATACTAGCTATCCCCCTTCAAATTAGCCCACCATTGTTGGCTCCCTTCCCGCTCGATATTTGGGAAGAGGTCCAGGGCCTCTATAAATAGGACCAGCCACCCACAGAGCAAAGGGGGTTCGAAGGAGGAGGCTCTTTAGAGAGGGGTTCCGATCAGAGAGAGAGAGAAGTGGGACTGAGCTCCTCCCAGGAGTTCATCGCCCCAGCTAAGAGCAGACCCTCGCGAGGCTGTTCTTCCTTGTATTGTTCATCATCATCAACCCAAGAGGCAATCCACCACACCACACACTAGAGTAGGGTATTACACCACAACGGTGGCCCGAACTAGTATAAACCCTGTGTCTCTTGTGTTGTTCTTTCCATAGTTTAGATCCTAGCAAGGCGGAAGGGTGCAGGTAGGTAGGAGGCAAAATCTCCGCACGCACCCCAGTGTTCGAACCTCAAGGGTCTGCCGGAACCCGAAATCCGACATTTGGAGCGCCAGGTAGGGGTGCGCCGGGATTCGTCTTCCACCACCCCGTTCTCCTCCGACCATCACGCCCATGTCTGACGCTCGTCGGGCCCGCGCCGAGCGCCGGGCCGCACTCGCTTCCCGCATCGCCCAGACGGCCCCTGTTGGCGGGCGTCCTCACCGTTCCCCGTCTCCTGCTGTCAATGCCGCCACCGGCCCGGCGGGGGACGAGCAGCAAGTATCGTCCCAGCATCCGTCCATGCGGCAAGACGGCCGCACCGCAACTCCCTCGCTCACCCGAGCTGGATCTTCGTCCTGTGCGCTCCGCGCGCCCATGGAGGCTCGGGCTGCACTCATCGCGGAAAATGAGCTCCTGCGCTACCGTCCCGTCGATGACGTCTACGAAGAATGGCTCGACCGCGTCGCCGAGCTCATCTGCGCCGCAGGGGGCTCTCCTGCGCCGTCCGTTCCGCTGCACCGCACCCTGCCCCGCGCGGGTGATGAAGCTCCGGCGGCGCCCCGGCCGCCTCCTCCTCAGGAAGGCACCATGGCTCCATGGCGCGTGGCCCCTGGGCGGAACCCGCTCCGTCAGGTGCCAGCACGACAAGAGCAGAGCTGTCAAGAAGTCCCTCGCCCGCAAGAAGCTGCCCGGGCGCTCCCTGCTCCAGCACGTCGCGACCATGCTCCTGCTCCCGCGCGTCAAGACCCCGCGCTGCTCCCAGCTGTAGCGCATGGGGACATGCAAGACCAAGCTCCCCGTCATCCAAGGCCTCCCGTGGCCACAGCAGGCTGCCGCGCCTTCACCGCCGAGCTACGCAGCATCGCGTGGCCCGGCAAGTTCAAACCAGACTTGCCTCCTCGCTATGACGGCACGGCTGACCCTGCGGAGTTCCTCTAGCTCTACGAGCTGGGCATCGAAGCTGCCAACGGAGACGAGAAGGTCACAGTGAACTAGTTCCCCATGGCGCTCAAGGACGGGGCCTGCACCTGGCTCCTGAACCTGGCTCCAGGCACAATCTCCTCCCGGGACGAGATGCGCACCCGCTTCATCGCCAACTTCCAGGGCACTCGCGACCGGCCACCCGCCGTGAGCGACATGCGCCGCATCAAGCAACAGCCCGGGGAGACCCTGCAGAAGTACATCCATCGCTTCAACAACGCACGCCTCAAGATTCCCAAGGTGACTGAGGAGGCCATCATCTCGGCCTTCTCCGACGGCGTGCACGACATCAAGATGAAGGAGGAGCTGGCGATGCATGAAGACCTGTGCACTTCCTTGGAGCTGTTCAACCTGGCAACCAAGTGCGCCAGGGCCAAGGAAGGGCGTCTCTCCCTCCTCGAGCTGCCTGCCGCAGACCCAGAAGAGAAGAAGCCCAAGGCCAAGGATGTGAAGCGCAAGGGGGCTGCCGTGCTCGCGGCAGAACCAGACACCAAGTGAGGCAGAGATCAGCCCGAACCTTCCAAGGGCAGCCGGTACTGTGTGTACCACGACCTCCACACCCACAACACCAACGAATGTCAAGAGCTCCGAGCCGTGCGAGAAGGAAGGATCGGCCATCGCCCTGACCGCGGTGACCGGGGCTACGGTCGAGGAGGAGGAAGGAACGCAGGACGCTGGGAAGACCGTGGCCCGCGCCAGGGGTGGCGCGATCAACCTCGCGAGGATTGCTGGCAAGACCCGCCTCGCGAGGGAGGCTGGAGGGATCAGCCTCGCGAGGGAGACTGGAGGGATCAGCCTCGCGAGGATCGCCCGCAAGGCAATGCAGGCCTCCCACCGCTGCTGCCGCAGCCAAGGAGAAACGAGGACCGCCACCAGGGCGAGGGGGCTGGGGGCTTCCAGGAGCCGCGCGCGATCGCCTGCATCCTGGGCGGGGCACAAGCCCCAGCCTCTCAGCGCATCTTCAAGAAGTTCGCCCGCGAAGTGAACGCAGTCATTCACAGGCTCAAAGCCACGTGCCCTCTCAGGTGGTCGGTGTGCGCCATCACGTTCAGCTCAGCAGATCAGCTCAAGTGTGCGGCTACAGCCGGAGTTCTCCCGATGCTTTGCTCCCCAGTCGTCAGCAACGTGGTGGTCACCAAGACCCTCATCGATGGCGGGGCAAGACTCAATGTCCTGTCCGTGGAGACATTCAACAACCTCCAAGTGCCCTACAGCCAGCTTCAGCCAACCAAGCCTTTCTCCGGTATCACCGACGGCTCCACGGTCCCGATTGGGCAGGTCCGCCTCCCTGTCACCTTCGGGGCACGCGACAACTACCGCACCGAGCTCATCGACTTCGACGTCGCTCACATTCGCCTGCCGTACAACGCCATCCTTGGGTACCCAGCGCTGGCCAAGTTCATGGCCGTAACTCACCACGGCTACAACGTCCTCAAGATGCCAGGAAGCGGCGGAGTCATCACGGTGCCCTGTGAAGAGAAGGACGCGGTGTGTTCCCTGGAACGAGCCTTTCAGGCCGCGTCACTGGAAGACCCGGATCATGGAAGCAGGAGGCCTCCCGAGACTGCCCCTAAGAAGAAGAAGACATCGTCCGGCCCGACCACTCAGGAGGCAGGCCCCTCTGGGCCCGCGCCTGCCCAGGGGGAACCTCCTTCCATCACATAGGAAAGCGCGCCCAGTGCCCTCCTCAGGCAGGGCTCGGGGGCTCTCCCCTGGAGGGCCACCGACCTAGCTAGGGTCACGAGGGAGGCGCTTGGGCACCACATGGAGGCGTGTTTCGAAGCACGTTTCCCTCAAGAAGGAGCAAGGCAAGGAGATCCAGACCCTCAGGAGTTCGTCAGCAAGGCCATTCAGGAGCTACAGGAGTCAAGAGTCATGAAAGGCGACCGCCGCCTACCAGCAGTGACTCCCCATCCAGGCGAGGATGGTGGGTTGCGCGTCTGCATCGACATACCAGGGCTCAACCGAGTCGCCTCTCTGGAGCGCCTCTGGCCCTCGCGAGTGGGGCACTGCGGAGGCCCACCCCACAGCTACGTTCGCATGCCTTACGGCTTGCCGAGCGCGGATGACATGTACCAGCGCCTCATGAGGGGCATCATGGAGGCACAAGAGGCCAGGCGTTCCGCAGCCCTGGCAGGAATGGAGATGGCCCGCGAGGAGCCGCCAGCGCCTCCGGAGCCTCCCGAGGCCCCTGGGCCTGGGGGCTCGTGAGGATCGGCTCCTGCAGCCCACCGAGCCTGCTACACCAATGCTCCTTCGTCCTCAACATCATCAGGTGACATCTTTCGAGTTTTATTTCCAGCTGGGAGCACCCCCCAGGGCTGCATTATTCCCAGGCCGCGTGGGTCCGTCCCTGCGGCGTGTATCCCTTTTTTATTCCATGTTGTTAGCTTACCTTGTTGGGGGCGCCCCTCGGGCTGCATGACCCCCAAGTCGCTCAGGCCTGACCCAGTGATGTCCGCATTCCCAGCATCTATTTGAACGAATCCACTCCTTGGCGGCTAATGTGTTTTACCTAGTTGCCTGCTCAGCTGACGCCAACTAACGGAGCTGCTCCCAAACGGCACGACGCTTGCGCATGGGTCCGTCCCTGCAACGCCGACAAACCTGGATGGCTGAGCTCTGGCCACGGCAGCCCCGCATAGCGTCACCTCGTCAAGCCTTCAGTGCCTCACTACCCCTCGGAAGCAACCAATGGCTGACTGTCAATTGTCATGGCAACCCCTTGTTTTTTCTATGATGAACCTGCAGGACCTCCTAAGGAGCTGCGTCAGGCGAGGCCCTTGCGGTGTCTCCTTCGCTCTCGTCCGTGCGAACCGCTTGCATGTTAAAGGGGGGGTGCCTGAGCATCGCGACTCAGGGCTCCTATTGGCTCTCCAGCCCTCACCCTTTGGCCTTGACCACGGCATCGCGACCTGGCATACCAGCGACGGCTGAGACTCGCTCGAGGGCCAGGACCCGAGGACGTAGAGCAGAAAGGGGAGCAAAGGCAAGAGGGGAGAGACACACGAGGACCTCACCAAGAAACATCGCGCCTGCCGATGCATGGACCCGGCGACACACCAGAGAGCAGCCCCTGATCCTCGAGATAAGTCATCACCCGGAAGCGCCAGCTACCGTGGCACCATCCCCGCACCTAATGCTATCCCTTTTTAGCGACGCTGCTCTCCTTTCTCACCAAACGACGGCTGCTTGGGCGCCAAAGGGGACCTCCTGAGCATCGCGACTCAGGGGCTCTTACCGGACTCCGGGTCGCTCACCTCCTGGCCTTGACCACGGCATCGCGACCTGGCATACCTGCGACGGCTGAAGCCGCCTTGGGACTGGGACCTGTCGGCGTAGAGCACCAAGCCCTCGTGAGGTTCGAAAGGGAGGACTGAGCTAAGACGAAATGAGCAACTCGCGCAATTCTACGACAAGGGTTATATTAACAAAACAGGATCACATGCACCTTATAAGCCCCCACGGGACGCATTTTTGATTCCTCGCAGGGAACAGATCCTAAATGGACACAAACTACGCGCGTCCCTGCAAAAGACGCCATCATCAACAGTGGGCCATCAAGCACCGACGCCAATCCCATCCAGATCAGAGTCGGCGGCGGCCTGACGAGCCCGCCCTGCTCCAGGAGCGACGCTGGCTCGGGGGCTCGTAGCTGTCGTCGCTTGTCTCCGGAGTCGCGAAGAGCTCACCGGAGTCGCTGGAACCTCCGACGCCTCCACCGCCTGAGGAGCCGCCAAGGGAGCGGTTGGCGAGCCCAGTCCTCGTCGCAGCAGGGTCCTGGCCACCTTCCCCGGGGCAGCACTCCAGCCGGTGCCCGCTCGCATCGAAGACCTTGAAGAGCATCACCGAAGCACCATCATAATCCAAGTTGATCGCGAAGACGCCCCTTGTCCTGCAAACCCGGGCGATCTCTCTCCAGCCCCGAGTCATGAAGACCTCGCCCAGGGCAACGACCGCGACCTCTGCCTTGGTCGCGAGGGTGCTGCAGCCAGCGTGCTGCAGCCAGAGCTCCAGGGGCTCCCCCTGCGGGATGATGGAGGTGAAGAAGGGAGGAAGGCGGATCCAATACTGAAGTGGAATGGCGACGTGGAGCACGAACTCTTGGGAGGAGCCCTCGGTGTGGACCCCAGGGGGACGACCCACACCTTCATGACCCGTCGGCACCGACGGCGGCGCCGCCCGTGGCGGTCAGCATCAGCTCCTTCAGGGCCCTCGACGTGGGCGTACAATGGAAGCGGGAACCTCGACGGCGCCCGCTTGCACCAAGGCCTCGACACCACCTGAAGGGCCCCCTCGTCCGGGCCACGGGGGACGAGCCGTTTCTTCGGCGGGAGTGGGTCTGGTTCCTCTCGGGGAGCCTTTCCCTTCTCTGTCGTCGAGAACCAGCGGATCGGAGCCATCGCAGCAAGACAGAGCAAGGATCGGGAAGAAGGAGAAGCAAGGAGGGATGGACTGGAAGGGCGCGCGCTGTTCCGTACTTATGGCCGGCGAAGGCCAACCGCCGACCTCCACGATTGCAGGTAATCATGACCCACTTTGCATGCAGGGACTTGTCCAGTCCATGCGGTTGCCGAGGCGCCACTGGGAAGTGGAGGCGCCCACGTCCAATCAACCACTACGTGGCGCCCAAGGCCGCAGGTTGTTAGGGCCCGCAGCACTCTACTCTTGCCCTTCCGCCTCCCTGCACGGCCAAGTCCGTACGTGCCTTGGGCCCGGGGGCTACTGTCGGCATTCTGGGAACGGGGGTCCCCAGACTTGCCTGCCTGTGGCCTGCGGCGTGGCTCAAAGGGGGGCCCAGCGCGGCCCATCTTCACCAACACAAACCCAAGACCCTCGCGAGGGGCCAAGCTTCGCGGGGCGGATGACACGGAGCTTCCTCAGGCGCGGCCTCGTCATGCTGGCTCACGAGGAGGCGGAGAGATCAAGGCGGGGTACCTCATGAGGTGCCCGTGACGCAAGCCATGACGACCGAGGGCGCCAGGCGGGTGCCAGCCCGCGCAGTGTCCTCCTTTCCTCTTTGGTGCAAAGGGGGCAAGCGCAGCCGTGGAGTATCGAAGCATCAGGCAAAGGTTGCCATTTCGGTGCAACGAGACCAAGACCATGAGGACTACAAGACGGAGGTCATCGTGGAGCCCGAGACGGCGTCATCACCAGAGCTTTGCGCAGGCGAAGACTACTTTTGTCAGGATAGCTGATACTAGCTATCCCCCATCAAATTAGCCCGCCATTGTTGGCTCCCTTCCCGCTCGATATTTGGGAAGAGGGCCAGGGCCTCTATAAATAGGACCAGCCACCCACAGAGCAAAGGGGGTTCGAAGGAGGAGGCTCTTTAGAGAGGGGTTCCGATCAGAGAGAGAGAGAGAGAGAAGTGGGACTGAGCTCCTCCTAGCAGTTCATCGCCCTAGCTAAGAGCAGACCCTCGCGAGGCTGTTCTTCCTTGTATTGTTCATCATCATCAGCCCAGGAGGCAATCCACCACACCACACACTGGAGTAGGGTATTACACCACAACGGTGGCCCGAACCAGTAGAAACCCTGTGTCTCTTGTGTTGTTCTTTCCATAGTTTAGATCCTAGCAAGGCGGAGGGGTGCAGGTAGGCAGGAGGCGAAATCTCCGCGCGCACCCCAGTGTTCGAACCTCAAGGGTCTGCCGGAACCCGAAATCTGACAAGCCGGAGAAGCAGCCAACAAGGCGGACCACCACGTGAAGAAGGACGAGTTGGCATCGGGCAGGGGCACCGGGAGGCGACACCAGGATAGGATCTCGTGCCAAGTGACCCTCGAGAAGGCGCATTGAACAAGCAAGTGATCCATGGTCTCGAACTCTTGGTCACACAACTTGCAATGGGAATCTTGAGGCAGACCGTGGTGCGCTCTTCGTTCTGCAGACCAGCAGCGGTCCAGGGAAACTAGCCATAGAAAGAACTTGGCATTCGTCGGCGCCCAGCACCTCCAAATGGGTCGCCAATTAGGTGATACGTATCCAACGTATCTATAATTTTTGATTGCTCCATGCTATATTATCTACTGTTTTGGACTATATTGGGCTTTATTTCCCACTTTTATATTATTTTTGGGACTAACCTATTAACTGGAGGCCCAGCCCAGAATTGTTGTTTTTTGCATATTTCAGTGTTTCGGATAAATAGAATATCAAACGGAGTCCAAATGGAATAAAATTTTCGGAAACGTGATTTTCTCACCGAACGTGATCTAGGAGACTTGGACCCTACTGCAAGGGATCAAAGAGGAGGTCACGAGGGTGGGGGGCGCCCCCCCCAGGGCGCGCCCCCTGCCTCATGGGCCCCTCGGTGCTCCACCGATGTACTCCTTCCTCCTATATATACACATGTACCCCCAAACGATCAGAACAGGATCCAAAAACCTAATTCCACCACCGCAACTTTCTGTATCCACGAGATCCCATCTTGGGGCCTGTTCCGGAGCTCCGCCGGAAGAGGGCCGTCATCACGGAGGGCTTCTACATCATCCTAGCCCCTCCGATGAAGTGTGAGTAGTTTACCTCAGACCTTCGGGTCCATAGTTAGTAGCTAGATGGCTTCTTCTCTCTCTTTGAATCTCAATACAAAGTTTGCCCCCTCTCTTGTGGAGATCTATTCGATGTGATCTTCTTTTTGCGGTGTGTTTGTTGAGACTGATGAATTGTGGGTTTATGATCAAGTCTATCTATGAATAATATTTGAATCTTCTCTGAATTCTTTTATGCATGATTGGTTATCTTTGCAAGTCTCTTCGAATTATCCGTTTGGTTTGGCCAACTAGATTGGTAGTTCTTGCCATGGGAGAAGTGCTTAGCTTTGGGTTCGATCTTGCGGTGTCCTTACCTAGTGACAGAAGGGGCAGCAAGGCACGTATTGTATTGTTGCCATCGAAGATAACGAGATGGGGTTATTTCATATTGCATGAATTTATCTCTCTACATCATGTCATCTTGCTTAAAACGTTACTCTGTTTTTAACTTAATACTCTAGATGCATGCTGGATAGTGGTCGATGAGTGCACTACTAGAAAAAGGGCTATAGATGGGATTGACACTAATGGCGCACCAGACAAGCGGTGCGCCATTAGTATATACTAATGGCGCACCACCTTCTGATACGCCATTAGAGTTGAAACTACTAATGGCGCACCTGGCCCAGGGTGCGCCATTAGTATCAAATTTTTTTAACTAGTGCGCCTGTCCAAACATACTAATGGCGCATCCAGACACAGTGCGCCATTACTAGTTGTAACTAGTAATGGCGCACCTGCCGGAAAGTGCGCCACTAATGTTGTTTTTTTTATTATATTTTTATTCCCTTTTTTGCAAAACTACTAATGGCGCATTGTTCCATCGTGCGCCATTACTAGTTTAAACTAGTAATGGCGCACTGTGGGATAGTGCGCCATTAGTATGTTTTTTTTTGCAAAACTACTAATGGCGCACCACCAGAAGGTGCGCCATTAGTAACCTGGATTACTAATGGCGCATTTAGAGTTGGTGCGCCATTAGTAAGTGGGCAGCAACAAGATATTTTGGACAGCCTCTCCTACCCACACTCACTTTCTCCCCACTTCATTCTCTCCACCTCCTCCTTGTCTCGGGTGCCTCCTCTTTTTCACCTCATTTCCACCATAGATTCATTCAATTTAAGTGGTTAAATTACCTTGTTTTGATAGGTAAGTAAGGGGGAAGCTATATTTATGTTGTTCTCCCTACAACAATGTGCACATGCACTTTTTATGGCCTAGCTAGATCTATGTATGTTCGTGGTGTTGCATATGTTTGTGGTGTTGCATATGTGTTTGTGTTTGGAGGTGTACCGGTATTTGAAATGCAATAGTTGCCAATATTTTGCCGTAATGTTGATTCATTTCCGTTTCGGCGAGAATTTTGGCATTAAGCATTATTTTTGGTCCTATTTTTAGGGAAAGTCATGCCAAATTTTTTCTTGGTTCTAAAATATCGTTTTGCTCTACCCCGCAGGAGACCATGGTCCGCATGATGACCGAAGGCATCATGAATAGGTTTTTGAGGTCCGCGAAGGCCGAGATGCTTCAAAAGAACGAGAAGGAGATAAGATGTCTGTGTCGAAGATGCAAGCTGAAGAGCCTTATTGCGGACCCGGAATCCGGGCAGGTGCGGGACCACCTACTCTTGCGTGGTTTCATGGATGGCTATCGGTGGCAAGGTGATGAAGATGACTACGAAGTCGTCCATGGGGGCCGGGCAAGAAATGAGGAAGGGCAGCAGGACAACCACCGCGGCTCGGGCGGGCGAGAAGACGAAGAATCCCCAGGAGATTATCACGACGGTGATGCTGTACACAGTCATCATGTAGAAGATGCAGGACATGATGATGAGGAAGATGCCGGAGCAGACGACGGGCATGCTCATGAAGATGATGATGCCGGCGGAGCAGACGACGCTGGACCATCGATGGGCTGGGTGCAGGACCCTCATATTCAAGAGCTGCTTCTCAAGCAGACGGATAACGCAAGAGCAGCCGCCCAAGAGAAAGCCAAGATGGATCAACTTGAGTTAGACGCGGTTACTCCATTGTATGAAGGATGCAGGCCCGAGGATACCCGCCTGAAAGTAACGCTCATGGCTCTGGAGATGAAGGTAAAACACAAAATGAACGACGCATGCTTCGACGAGAACATGTCATTCTGGCACGAACGTCTTCCCAAGGGGAACAAGTGCCCGACCAGTTTGGAGGAGGCAAAGAAAATCGTGTGTCCTCTGGATTTACCGCACATGAAATACCATGTGTGCATGAACAATTGCATCATTTATCGGGACGAGCACGCGGAGTCTACCATATGTCCGGTGTGCGGCGTCACTCGATACAAGAAGAGGAAGAAAGCTCCTCGAAAAGTGGTGTGGTACTTTCCGATCACTCCTCGTCTGCAGCGGTATTTCACGGACCCTAAGGTAGCAAAGCTCCTGCATTGGCACGCGGATAGGGAGGAGAAGAAGCGAGAAGATGACGCAAATGATCCGGAGATAGATAAAAAAGACAAGATGCTGAGTCACCCTAAGGATGCGAGCCAGTGGCAAGCGTTGAACTTCGAAGACCTAGAATTTTGGAACGATCCAAGGAACATCGTGCTGGCCGCGAGCACCGATGGAGTCAATCCGTTTGGCAGCCAGAGAAGCACACATAGCACCTGGCCTGTGTTTGTGTGGATGTACAACCTTCCCCCTGGTTGTGCATGAAGAGGAAGTACATTCACATGAGTATGCTAATTGAAGGACCGAAACAACCAGGGAACGACATCAATCTGTATCTGGGGCTGCTGAAAGAGGAGCTTGACACGCTGTGGAAAATGCCAGCCAATACGTGGGACGCCGCAGAGAAAGAATATTTCCCTATGAGAGCCGCGCTGCTCACGACGGTGCACGACTATCTCGGTTACGGATATGTCGCGGGGCAGGTGGTCCACGGATTTTCTGGATGCGTCAGGTGCATGGATGACACAACGTATCGCCAGCTAGATAGAGATCCCGGGTCTTCGAAAACCGTGTTCATGGGACATCGAAGGTGGCTTCGCGACGTTGACCCGTGGAGAAAACGCAAGGATCTATTCGATGGTGAAACCGAACCCCGAAGACGCCCGCGTACGAGGAGCGGCGAGGAAATAGACGAGCTGTTGAAAAATTGGAAAGACTGCCCACTGCCAGGAAAGAAGCAAAAGGCGCCAGAGCCGGGAAATAAGCGAAAGGCGCCAGAACCGCTGCTGAAGGTATGGAAAACAAGGTCTATTTTCTGGGACTTGCCGTACTGGAAGATCCACCGTGTGCCTCATAGCCTTGATGTCATGCATATCACGAAGAACGTCTGCGAGAGTCTGCTTGGTACCCTGCTCAATATGCCAGAGAGGACCAAAGATGGGCCGAAAGCAAGGGCAGACTTGAAATCAATGGGCATCAGGCAGGAGCTTCATGCTATATATGATGATGATGATGAGGCGAAGCAGGACACGGAAAGTCGTCGCAAAGGCAAAAAGGCCAAGAAGACCGGAAATGACTACCCTCCCGCGTGCTTCACTCTAAGTCAAGAGGAGATCGAGCAGTTTTTCACCTGCCTCGTAGGAGTAAAATTTCCTTACGGTTACGCGGGGAAGATAAGCAGATACCTAGACCCAGCGAAGCAGAAGTTCAGCGGGATGAAGTCTCACGACTGTCACGTGCTGATGACGCAGATACTTCCAGTTGCAATCCGTGGGATCATGGACGCGCACGTCCGTGAAACCCTATTTGGCCTATGCAACTTTTTCGACGTCATCTCTCGGAAGTCTGTTGGTGTGAGGCAACTCAGAAGGCTACAGGAAGAGATCGTGGTGATACTATGCGAGCTTGAGATGTACTTCCCGCCCGCATTCTTCGATGTTATGGTGCATCTGCTGGTCCATATCGTGGACGATATCATCCAACTCGGGCCGACGTTCCTGCATAGCATGATGCCGTTCGAAAGGATGAATGGTGTCATCAAAGGATACATTCGCAACATGTCACGTCCAGAGGGAAGCATAGCTAGGGGCTTTCTGACCGAAGAGTGCATCTCCTACTGCACGAATTATCTAGGCATCGAGAACCCCGTTGGTCTGCCCGTCAACAGGCACCTCAGCAGGCTTGCTGGATGGGGTCACCGTGAGGGTCGCCGCGAAATGCATGTCGACTTCGAGGGTCGACTCGCCGACTTTGAAAGAGCAAACCTAGTCACGCTACAACACATAGACGTGGTCGATCCTTGGGTGGTAGAGCAGAAAACCTTTATTAAGAAGATGTACAATGACCGAGGCCAACAGAGGACGGACGGAGATATACTCAAAGAGCACAACTCATGTTTCATGCGTTGGTTCAAGCAGAAGCTTCTGTCGTACCCTTTACATGAGGATTCTTCCGCGGAAGAACAACTCATATTCGCCTTGTCACAGGGCGCCGAGCACAACCTGATGACCTATGAGGCATACGATATCAACAGCTACACATTCTACACCGAGGCCAAGGACATGAAGAGCGATGGTTATTAGAACTCCGGGGTAACGATGGAATCCTACACCGGTAACGACAAGGACAGATACTACGGAAGGATCGAGGAGATCTGGGAGCTGAGCTACGCTGGAGAGAAGGTCCCGATGTTCCGTGTCAGATGGGCGAAGAGCGTCCTAAAAGAAGACCGGTATTTCACCACCATGGTTATACCCGAAGCCAAATCCAAGACCGCGGGCGCAAACGTCACCGTGAAAAATGAGCCATGGGTACTGGCTTCCCAAATGGACCAATGCTTCTTCATTACCGACCCGTCAAAGCCCAGTCGTGTTGTCGTGAGGAGAGGCAAAAGGAAGATCATCGGAATGGATGGAGTAGCCAATGAGCAAGACTTCGACAAGTATGGCGACCCGAGGATCGAACATGACGACGATGATGAAGTAGCAGCATACACCACAAGAAGAAGCAGGACCACCCTACCTAAAGGACGTCCGTTCCACAGAAGAACTCCATTTGCGAAAAAGAAGGGCAAGAAGATTGTGAATAGATAGCTAGCTAAGATCGATTGTATTTAAATCGTAGCCTTCATTTCTCGATTGTATTTCATGGGCACTTTTTGAACTATGATGAATATTTTTAAATTTCATGGACACTCGATCTCGATCCCCCTCCATCTCGATCGCTATCCCACCTCGCCAGATCCGGTCCCCCTCGCCGCCGAGCACCCCCTGGTCCACCGGCCGCCGCCGCCGACCCCCCGCACCCTCGATTCCCCTACTCAACCGCCGCCGCCGACCCCCCGCACCCCGCGCACCCTCCCCCGCTCCACCGGCATTACTGTTTGATAATATTTTTTTAAAAAAATTTACTGTCTTATAAAAAAATATATTACTGTTATGATTTAAACAAGTTTGAACATATTTAAACACAAATAAGTATCAAACAGCATTTTAAATGCATAAAAAAAATTTGTGGAGCCTGGGAATCAAACCCAGGACCTCCTGGTGTGAGAACTAGCTGCTGACCAGTCGAGCTAGCAGAGGGGACTTGGTGTGGATCAGGTCAGGTGGAAGATAACCTGTTGGCTCGAGCAAAAATCACAAAAAAAATACTAATGGCGCACCACGGTGAGGTGCGCCATTAGTATGGATGTACTTATGGCGCACCGAGGGGTGGTGCGCCATTAGTATTGTGCCATTGCTATAAGAAAAAAACTACTAATGGCGCAGCACGGTGAAGTGCGCCATTAGTATGGATGTACTTATGGCGCACCGAGGGGTGGTGCGCCATTTGTATTGTGCCGCCCCCATCCATATTTCCACACCGGACCAAACCTATCCCCTCTCTCTCCCTCGCCCTCGCCCTCGATCCCCTTCCCCTCTCCTCTCCCGACGCCGCTGCCCCGCCGCCTCGACGCTGCCCCGCCGCCTCGACGCCGCCCCGACGCCGCCTCGACCCCGCCGCGACGTCTCCAACCACCGCTGCCTGAGGCCCCGACGTCGCCACCGCTCTCCCCGTCGCCCCACCTCGTTGGACGCCATCGCCCCGCCGTCCTCATCGCCGGCGGCCCGGACGCCGCCCCGTCCACACCACCGTCGTCGGAGTACCACCACCACCCGGACCTCGTCCCCGACATCCTCCCCGCGCCCCCCTGCCCTATCCCTACGGCCCCCCCCAGCTCCCCCTCCTCCTCTCCCCCTCTCCCCCTCTCCCCCTCTTGACTGGTTTGGATCTTTTCTACGGTGGAATAGACTGGCATTGAAGCTACCCTGATTGCATGATTCTAGTACCAAACATTCTTTGGGGAAGTGGAATTAGAATCGGTCACGCAGTTCACTTAGATGTCGCTCTGAATCCCACTTCACCCTTCAACCAATCGTTGTTGCTGTAAATTAAGGTTGGAGCTTGTAAAGCTGCCGTTGATGTCAATTTAATTTTGTTCCCCGATTCGGCAAATCTACTCTGGACGCCCTGACTTTCTAGCTTAGCGTGTGTGCCCTGATCTTCCAGATACTGCTTAAGAACAATTAAACTTTGATGCCTGCGTAGTTCGTTTACATGTTATCCACAATTTGCACTCAGTTATCTAGTCCGTACCCCGTTAATTTTATTTGCCTGCCCAATCTGGTAATCTGCTGCCTTCCCCAAGTAGTGCCGTTTGTTTTGACAGATTGTTTAACTCTTATGTGTGTGCCATGTGATGTAATGTAACACATTTGCATTATCCGTGCGTTGGGTTTATGTTCCCCTAAACTCTCGCACATGTTGGATTCTTTTTTCCATTTTGATGGTCCCAATCTGATTGAAGGTGTAGACAGTTGGTACTTGTGTTCACAATGGCCTATGGAGTAATAGTAGTAGATGCAGAATCGTTTCGATCTAGTTGTCACGGACGTGATGCCTATATACATGATCATGCCTAGATATTCTCATAATTATGCACAATTCTATCAATTGCTCAACAGTAATTTGTTCACCCACCGTAGAATACTTATGCTCTTGAGAGAAGCCACTAGTGAAACCTATGGCCCCCGGGTCTATTCTCATCATATCAATCTCCATCACTTTTATTTTGTTTTGCTATTTACTTTGCCTTTACCTTTTACTTTGCATCTTTATATCGAAAATACCAAAAATATTATATCTATCAGATCTCACTCTCGTAAGTGACCGTGAAGGGCTTAACAACCACTAATCGCGTTGGTTGCGAGTAGCTATCGCTTTGTGCAGGTGCGAGGGACTTGAGCGTGGGCTCCTACTGGATTGATACCTTGGTTCTCAAAAACTGAGGGAAATACTTACGCTACTCTACTGCATCATCCCTTCCTCTTCGGGGGAAACCAACGCAAGCTCAAGACGTAGCATTAGGCGCGGTGGTGGAGCCTAGGAAGAGGGCTTTGTAGGCCGAAGAGGCTGAATATTTCCCGCTTTGGGTCCACTTCCAGGAGATTTTGTTAGCCACGTTAGAGAGTTGACCTGCCGAATACGCCGCCAAAGATCAAAGTACTCAATTGTGGCTGCCGGTCCCAGAGAACCATGGATGTCGCGGATCCAGGTCCGGTCCATGATCCCATCACGCACTGATCTGTTGCGTCTACGTCTGCATGGGATGTGAAGCAACAATGACAGCGCAATCTCGGCAACGGTCTGACCATGTAGCCAATGGTCGGTCCAGAACTGGCAAGTCCGGCCATCGCCCAATGTCCAGGTCATGGACGTGCGAAAAAATTGTCTAGTCTCCTCGTCCTTGGGAAGTGGTAGGTGAATCCATGGGCGATCGGGGTCGGTGGCTTGCAGCCAAAGCCAACGCGCATGAAGCGCGATCCTAGTGCGATGGAGGTCACGCACGGCCACCCCGCTGAGCTCCGACGGCCGGGAGATCTTCGGCTAGCTGACAAGGCAGCAGCCAGCCCTGGCGTCCTTGCGCCCATGCCACAGGAAGTCGCGGACCACCCTGGTGATCTTCTTGATGATAGGAGGGTTTATGGACATGGCGAGCAGGATGTGGCCGGGCATGGCCATAAGCACATGTCGAACAAGGGCCAGCCTCTCGGCACGCGAGAATAGAGTAGCTTTCCAAGTTGCAAGCTTTTTGATCAGTCGGTCCACAAGTGGGAGGAGCGCCGTTGCATGGGTCTTGCGGATCGATAAGGGTAGCCCGAGGTAGGGGATGGGAAAAGTTGTTACGCTACACAAAAGCGTGGCAGCGATAGTGGCCGAAACCTCCGAGGTGCATTGGATTGGCATCGCCGAGCACTTCAGAAAATTAGTGCGGAGCCCGGAGGCGTCGTCGAACACGCTCAGGAGCTCGCGGATGGTAGCCAACTCCTGGGGATCTGGGTGGCAGAATATGACCACATCGTCGGCGAAAAGGGATATGCTTGACACGGCATGATGGGTGGTGAGGCGCTGGAGCAGGCCGGCAGACACGGCGTGCTGCAGGAGACTGTTCAGAGTGTCAATGACTATCGCGAAGAGCATCGGCGATATGGGATCGCCTTGCCTCAAGCCGCAGGCATGGTCGACGAGAGGGCCTTGGTTGCCATTGAGGAGGACGCGGGTAGACGCCGTGGAGATGAGGATAGAGATCCATTCACACCAACGGCGGCCGAAGCCGAGATGCGCCATGACCTCGAGGAGAAAAGGCCACGAGACGGTGTCGAAGGCCTTCACTATGTCCAGCTTCAGAAGGACTCGCGGGGCTTTGAGATTATGCAGCAACCGAGCGGTCTGTTGAACCAAGAGGTAGTTGTCGTGGACGCATCTTCCGGCGATAAATGCGCTCTGGTTGACGGAGACAATTTTGCTCATGCGGGGCGCACGACATAGGGAGAGAACTTTTGCGAACAACTTTGCCATGAGGTGAATCAGACTGATGGGCCAGTAGTCCGTGAGAGCGGCCGCATCCGGCTTCTTGGGCAGCAACATGAGCAAGGCCTCCTTCAGCTTGTGGAAGCCGCAGCCATTCATGCAGTAGAGTTTCTCGAATGCCGCGCAAATATCCTCCTTGATAATGGGCCAGCAAGCGCGAAGAAACTCATATGTGAACCCATATGGCCCAGGTGCTCTCCCAATGGGCATTTTCTTGATGGCCGCCCAGATTTCATCTTCAGAAAACGGCCTGTCCAGCTCGGCGAGATCGAAGTGCCTGCCGTCGATGGTCTCCAGATTGATAGAATAGTTGCGCGCCGTGGAGGAGCCAAGGATGGCGGTGAAGTGGTCATACGCTGCCCTAGACATGGCGGTCTCATCCGAGATCGGCACACCGCCCACCAGTAGGCTAGCAATCCGGTTCTTCTTGCTCCTGTGCGCCGCATGGATCTTGAAGAAGGCCGAGTTGGTGTTGCCTTCACGAAGCCAACCAAAACGGGCACGCTCCCGCACAATTGACCTCTTTAGGGAAGCGAGGCCAAGGTAGGAGCGTTTCAGCTCACAACGGAGCCAAGCCTCAGCAGGGGAAAGCGGGTGGAAGTCCTACGCCATTTCCAGGCGGTAGATTAGCTCACGGGCAGTAATCAACTGGGAGGAGATGTGCCCCATGGAGCGAGCACCCCAGCTCTGCAGGCGCCGCGCGGTGGCCTTGAGACGAGCGTAGATGCGACGGAACCTAGTGATAATGTTAATGATGATGTTCATGTTGATGCTCAACCTAGTAATGATAATGATGTAGAGATTGAACCTGCCGTTGATCTTGATAACCCACAATCAAATAATCAACATTATGATAAGAGGGACTTCGTTGCTAGGAAACATGGTAAAGAAAGAGAGCCATGGGTTTAGAAACCCATGCCCTTTCCTCCCAAGCCATCCAAGAAAAAGGATGATGAGGATTTTGAGCGCTTTGATGAAATGATTAGACCTATCTTTTTGCATATGTGTTTGACTGATATGCTTAAAATGCCTCCTTATGCTAAGTATATGAAAGATATTGTTACTAATAAAAGAAAGATACCGGAAGATGAAATTTCCACCATGCTTGCTAGTTATACCTTTAAGGGTAGAATACCAAAGAAACTTGGAGATCTAGGAGTACCAACTATACCATGCTCCATTAAAAGAAACTATGTTAAAACTTCTTTATGTGATATTGGAGCCGGTGTTAGTGTTATGCCTTTCTCTTTGTATCGTAGACTTGAATTGAATAAGTTGACACTTACTGAAATCTCTTTGCAAATGGCTGATAAATCAACTGCTATACCCATCAGTACTTGTGAGGATGTGCCTGTTGTGGTTGCAAACGTTACTATCTTAACGGACTTTGTTATTCTTGGTATTGCTGAGGATGACAATATGTCGATCATCCTAGGTAGACCCTTTTTGAATACTGCAGGGGCTATTATTGATTGCAACAAAGGCAATGTCACTTTTCATGTTAATGGTAATGAGCATATGGTACACTTCCCGAAGAAACAACCTCAAGTCCATAGTATCAATTCTATTAGAAAAATTTCAACTATCACTATTGGAGGTTTTGAATTCCCTCTTCCTACTATCAAAAAGAAATATGATATTCTTATTGTTGGGGACATGCATATCCCCGTAGAGATAACCTAGGGTTATTCGAAAATTCTCCAGTTTCATGTCACTCGGAAGAAGTTTATCAATAAGACTTGATCAACCTTGTTAATGGATTCCTTTTTATGAGCATGAGATGGATGAATTTAGAAAGCACAACTTTCTGTACCTACTTTTTACTTTTTGTTATTTAGATTAATAAAAGAAAAAAAATAGTATTTTTTGTCTGTTTTTTGAATTATCCATGCAATAAAAAATGTCCCGAAAATAAAAGTTGTCCAAATGCCCTGAAAATTTAGTATGATTTTTTGTATAATATTTTAGAATTTCTGGCACTTAGAACACACCAGGGGGCCTCACCAGCTGGCCACACGGGTGGAGGGCACGCCCACCCCGAGGCATGCCCCCTTACCTTGTGGGCCCCATGTGGCCCCTCCACTTATTCCAACACCCATCCACTCCTTATTCCTCCAGAAAAAATAACTCCATATCTCAAACCCATGTTCTTGCTCATTTTGCTGCCATTTTCGATCTATTTGCTCAAAGCCCATTCACAAAACTGCTTTGGGGGATTGTTCTCCGGTATGTGACTCCTCCAATGGTCCAATTAGTTTTTGTTTTAGTGCTTTATTCATTGCAAATTTTTGCTGCTGTGGTGACCTTGTTCTTGAGCTTGCATGTCAAATTTGTATGGTCAAAAGTAGTTTTGATGCATGATATAGCCTCTAGGAACTTGTAGGAGTAGTTGCTATCAATTTTGTTGAGTTTGGTTCACTTTTATTTTGAGTCACTAAAAATTTCAGAAATTTTTCAGGGAAAGAAAATGTCTAGGAAAATGTACCAAGGTGGTTCTTCAAGAAAGCAAGCACCGAAGCAAGCGATACGAGAACTGGACCTTGAACCACCATGAGAAGCTCAAGTGAAGTCGTGTGAATGGCCGTCATATGAATTTATGGATTGTGGAGGTTTCAAGGATGAATTCTATGCGTATGTACAAAATGTCGGCCTTGGGGATTTCTTATCAAGCAAGTGCCTACAATATCAGTATCTCACCGATTCCTTCGTGTGGAGGTTTGAGTTTTCATCTAAGCGTAATACTCATACTGTCTTATTTGATTTTTATGATGAATTATGGACTTATAAGACTTTTGTGATGCATGCAAAATTCCACAATGGGGTAGTCTTAGTGAGCCTCACAAATCTGAATATAATGATTTCCTTGCTAGCATCACCGTTGGAGAAACTAGAAATATCATAGAAGCCTCCATGGGGAGCATTCATTTTCCTCCTGTACATTATTTTGCTCTCTTCATAGGCAGATGCATTAATTGTAAACATGATCATAGCCACCTTTGTGCATCGGATCTTAGTGTCCCCAAGTGTGCATTGTTGGGTGATAAACGATATAATCTAGGGGCTATTATTGCTAGGATGTAACACCATAATGCTAAAGATGGAGATTTATTTGGTGGGATTTATGCAACTCGTTTAGCTAAATATTTGGGTGTACCCGTAAGGGGGTATGATATTGAGTTGCCACCTTCTTTTCTAGATTATGAGGCTATGGTACACCACCAGTTTCTTAAGAGGAATGAACAATTCCTCCAGTACTGACTAATCTTTGATAGACGGTACGCCGTCCATGTTTCTCTTCCTACTCCTGTTTTCTTTAACTTTCAGACAAATGGGAGAGATTTTATAACTAGAGAGGAGGCAAACGAGTATGAGAGAACAGCGGAGGATACTCGCCTCCATGCTGCAGCCCTTCATGCAGTAGCTGATGCGTCACAGTACAACTCCAACTACAACTCTGGATATCCACCATGCCAGTGGCTATAGACCAACTTAGGCCAAAAGCCTAAGCTTGGGGGAGTATGTATTTCTCACCGACATTACATTCATGTTCACACACTCATTTCAGCTATCGGTGTTCATACTTTTTGATTGTATTATCCATGCTAGTTCATTTCTTTTTCCCGCTTTCTTCTTGTGTGTTTGATAAACATTAAGAAAAACCAAAAAAATTAGTTGTACTTAGTTTACTTTCTATGCATGCTTAGTTTTAGTATTAAAATAAAACCCAAAAAGATTTCTTGTTCTTCTTTTGTTTGTTGGGAGTTTTCCAGTGTAAATAGTTTTTCTCGTTCTTGTTTCTTTTCCTTTAGAAAATCAAAAACTCCAAAATCATTTCAGTGTGTATCTTTGAAATCATTTTCTTTTCTTTGGGGTTTGAGAGGAGAAGACCACGATGAAAATGTTGAGTGGCTCTCATATGCATTATTGTTGATCTAACAAAGAGCCCATATTACCTTGTCTTCTGCCTTGAATAATGTTTGCAGATTCCAGCTTAGTCCGATGCATGTGCACTATTATTATTATCCACACCATTCAGTCGTGCAAGTGAAAGGCAATAATGACGATATATGAGGAAATGATTGAGATGAGGAAAAGCTGGTATGAACTGGACCTATCTTGTTTTTGTAAATATGATTTGTTCATCATTCTCGATTCAGCCTATTATGAATGAAACATGTTTGCAATGACAATTAGGGATTATAGTTACTCATGCCATGCTTAATTGGCTAGGAGTTTATAATGGTTTACCTTTCGTGCCAACATGGAAATTAAAATGGTTGTGATGTAGTATGATAGGATGGTATCCTCCTTTGAATGATTCAAGTGGCTTGACTTGGAACATGTTCATGCACGTAGTTGAAAAAAATCAACATAGCCTCTATGATATTTATGTTCATGGTGATTTATATTCTACTCACGCTTGCACTCAATGTTGGTTGATCTCAATGCATGTTTATGACTGTTTTCGCTCTCTAGTTGGTCGCTTCCCAGTCTTATTCTAGCCTTCACTTGTACTAAGTGGGAATACTGCTTATGCATCCACTTCCATAAACCCCAAAGTTATTCTTTATGAGTCCACCATACCGACCTATATGCGGTATTTACCTGCCGTTCCAAGTAAATTTGCATGTGCCAAACTCTAAACCTTCAAATAATAATCTGTTTTGTATGCTCGAATAACTCATGTACCAACAAGGGTTGTCAATATCTTCCATGCTTGGTGGGTTATTCTCGATGAGTGGACTCCGCTCATCATTCACGAGAAAATGGCTGGTAACCGGGGTGCCCAGTCCAATGCTCAAATCAAATCAAAATAATTGCAAACAAAACTCCCCCAGTTTTGTTATTAGTTGGACGATACCTGTTGTTTCGGACCAGCCGTGGAGTGTGCTTATTGGTGGTGGGGGAGTATAAACTTTACCATTCTGTTTGGGAACTGCCTATAATGTATGTAGCATGGAAGATACTGAGATATCTTAGTTGTTATGTTGACAATGAAAGCATAAATCTCAAAATATTATTCCTCTCTATTTCAAAACTCAAGCTCTGGCACCTCTGTAAATCCCTGCTTCCCTCTGCGAAGGGCCTATCTATTTACTTTTATTGCCGAGTCATCATCCCCCAGCACCAGATAGAGAGCACCACTGTCATTTGTATGCATTGTTATTAATTTATATTGAGTATGACTGTGATTGGATCTATTTTACTATGCATTACAATGTCTAGTCAGTCCTTGATCTTCAGGGGTGCTCTGCATTTATGTTTTGCAGTCTCAGAAAGGGCTAGCGAGATACCATCTTGTTATATTATATCATGATTGTTTTGAGAAAGTGTTGTCATCCGAGATTTATTATTATTGCTCACAAGTTGATTATGACATTGATATGAGTAAATGTGAGACCTAAGAGTTATTGTGAATATGGTTAGTTCATAATCTATGCTGAAAACTTGAATGATGGCTTTACATATTCGCAACAACAAGATCAAACAGAGTTTGTAAATGTTTTTCTTTATCACTTTCAGTTTGTCAACTGAATTGCTTGAGGACAAGCAATGGGCTAAGCTTGGGGGAGTTGATACGTCTCTGTCGTATCTACTTTTCCAAACTCTTTTGCCCTTGTTTTGGACTCTAACGTGCATGATTTGAATGAACTAACCCGGACTAACGTTGTTTGTGCAGAATAAAAAGTTCTCAGAATGACCTGAAACTTCACGGAGATAAGTTTTGGAATTAATAAAAATATTGGTGAAAGAATCAAGTGAAGGGGGCCCACACCCTGGGCACAAGGATGGGGGGCGCGCCACCCGACCTTATGGGCCCCCTAGACCTCCACCGACCTAAACTCCAACTCCATATATTCTCTTTCAGTGAGAAAAAAATCAGAGAGAAAGATTCATCACGTTTTACGATACGGAGCCGCCGCGAAGCCCTATTCTTCCTCGGGAGGGCAGATATGGAGTCCGTTTTGGGCTCCGGAGAGGGGAACTCGTCGCCGTCGTCATCATCAACCATCCTCCATCACCAATTTCATGATGCTCACCGCCACGCGTGAGTAATCCCATCGCAGGCTTGCTGGACGGTGATGGGTTGGATGAGATTTACCATGTAATCGAGTTAGTTTTGTTAGGGTTTGATCCCTAGTATCCACTATGTTCAAACATTGATGTAGCTATGACTTTGCTATGCCTAATGCTTGTCACTAGGGTCCGAGTGCCATGATTTCAGATCTTAACCTGTTATGTTTTCATGAATATATTTGTGTTCTTGATCTGATATTGCAAGTTATAGTCACCTACAACGTGTTATGATCCGGCAACCCCGGAGTGACAATAGTCGGGACACTTCCCGGTGATGACCGTAGTTTGAGGAGTTCATGTATTCACTAAGTGCTAATGCTTTGGTCCGGTTCTCTATTAAAAGGAGGCCTTAATATCCCTTAGTTTCCAATAAGACCCCGCTGCCATGGGAGGGTAGGACAAAAGATGTCATGCAAGTTCTTTTCCATAAGCATGTATGACTATATTCAAAATACATGCCTACATTATATTGATGAACTGGAGCTAGTTCTGTGTCACCCTATGTTATAACTGTTGCAGGATGAATGCCATCCGACATAATTATCCATCATTGATCCATTGCCTACGAGTTCGTTTCATATTGATCTTTGCTACGCTACTTTTCCGTTTGCCACTATTATGATTGCTACAAAACTGCTACTGTTACTTTTGTCACTGTTACCATTATTTCCATATTACTTTCCTACTAAATACTTTGTTGCGGATATTAATTCTTTTAGGTGTGGTTGAATTGACAACTCAGCTGCTAATACTTTAGAATATTCTTTGGCTCCCCTTGTGTCGAATCAATAAATTTGGGTTGAATACTCTACCCTCGAAAACTATTGCGATCCCCTATACTTGTGGAAATAGCTACCGTAGCTGTGCTGCATCATCCCTTCCTCTTTGGGGAAATACCGACGTAGTTCAAGCCGCATCAAAAGGAATTTTCGGCGCCGTTGCCGGGGAGACATCATCCACGTCTACCAGGTTCCTAATCACAATTCTCATCTCCTTGCAATTTACATTATTTTCCATTTCCTCTCGTTTTTATCTCCCCTACTTCACAAAAATTTACCGTGTTATTCGCCCTCTTTTTCATTCGCCTTTTTCTCGTCAGATGTTTTGTTTGCTTGTGTTGCCATGTGCCTTCTATATGCTTGCATCTTTGCTTGCTAATCTTTTTAAAAGATGCAGTCATGATGAACTAATTGCTAGTGAGTTCAGTGCACTAGATTATCTTTATGAAGTTTTGCTTGAGATTCGTGAATCTGAAAATTGTGATGAAGAAATTTATGAAGTGATTCATGATAGCTCCTTGAATGAAAAGCATGATTGTAATGGTTTTACTATAAACTCTATTCATGTCAATTGTGTTAATACTATGCAAAACCCCAAGCTTGGGGATGCTAATTTTGCTATATGTCCACTACTTGTTGCAACGATCATGATTGGGGTGATAATGATTCTTATGATCTTGAAAATCTATTTAAGCCTCATGATGAATATGTTTGCAATAATATTGAAAGTGGGCTTGGAAGAGCGTCAACTTTAGTTAAAAATAATCCCACATATTTGGAGAGTGTTGAATCTTATGAATTTTTTTTATGGGAGTGGGTTTGGAGAGGTCATAACTTTAGTTGATGTTAATCCCACTATTTTGGAAGATTATAAAACTTTTATGCATGTGGATCATGAAGAGAAAATTTTATATGATAGCTATATTGTTGAATTTGATTATGATCCTACATGTAATTATTTTGAGAGAGGGAAATATGGTTATAGAAATCTTCATGTTACTAAATTACCTCTCATTATGTTGAGATTTCAATGTTTTATCCCTCTCCTTTGCATATGCTAGAAATTTTTTGTCTTGATAATTTGTTTTCTTATAAAATTCTTATGCATAGGAAGAGAGTTAGACTTAAAATGTGTTTGTGACATGTTTCATGATGCTCTCTTTGTGTTTCAATTATTATCTTTCATGTGAGCATCAATGAAGTCTTATGCCTAGCTAGGGGCATAAAACAATAGCGCTTGTTCGGAGGCAACCCAATGAATAAAATTTATTTTTGTCTTTTTCTTTCTATTCTTGAGCGTTTTCACAATTATGCTACTGTTATGATTGTGTTTTTGTGTTTTAATTGGTGTTTGTGCCAAGCAAAGCCATTGGGATCATGTTGGGTAATAGTTGATTTGCTCTTGTTGGAAAACAGAAACTTTTGCGTCGGGAAAAACTATTTTCATTTTTAAGAGAAGCGCGATAAAATCCTGATTTTTGTACACAAGTTTAATATACAAACTTCCCACGTTGTCCTAGTTTTTCAGAATTTTTAGAGTTACATAAGTATTTGAAGTTTCCAGATTACTACAGACTGTTCTGTTTTTGACAGATTCTGTTTTCTTTGCGTTGTGTGCTTATTTCGATGAATCTATGGTTTGTATTGGATGATATAAGCTGTAGTAAAGTTGGAATACATTAGATATAATGCAAAAATAAAATATGAATGGGTATGCAACAATACTTAGAGTAGTGATTTGCTTTGTTATACTAACGGATCTCACGAAGGTTTTGTTAAGTTTTGTGGGATTGAAGTTTTCAAGTTTTGGGTGAGACCACGATGGATGATGGAATAAGGAGTAAGAAGAGCCTAAGCTTCGGGATGCCCCATGGCATCCCAGGACATTATCTAAAAGAGAAGCAAGCAACTAAGCTTGGGGATGCCTGAGTGGCATTCCCTCTTTCTTCTAACGACCATCGGTATTTTACTTTGAGCTATATTTTTATTCGTCACATATCATGAGTTTTGCTTGGAGCGTCTTGTATGATATGAGTCTTTGCTTGTTTTGCTTCTTATTTTTAGTCAAGTATCCTTGCTGGACACACCTTTTTGAGAGAGCTAAAATTATGCTATGACTTGTTAGAATTGCTCTCTATGCTTCACTTAAACCTTTTTGAGCTATGGAATTGCTCTAGTGCTTCACTTATATCTTTTTTAGCACGGTGTGCTTTATTATTTTTGAAGAAATTCTCTCATGCTTCACTTAGATTTATTTGGGAGTTAGTAATTTTTTTACAAATTCTCTCATGCTTCACTTATATTATTTTGAGAGAAGAAATGTTTGCTCATGTTCTTCACTTAGATTTGTTTGAGCTATAAAAAGCAACATATGAAATTAGTCCCAGAGTGATAGATATTCAAGAGGGATGTAATAAAAACTTTCATGAAGATCATTGGAAAAATAAACTTGATTCCTTGTAATAGTTTTGCGATATGATGATATAATATATGAGTCATGTTGATGAGTAACTATGCTTTAGTAAGAATATTGATGTTAAGGTTTGTGATTCCCTATGCAAGCACGAAAGTCAATACTTATGCAATGAAGTTACATCCTACTTGTGGTGCATTATTCGGTGTTAGTTATGCTTAATGCTCGCTTACGAGATTTTTTGTTTCTTGGTTCGATGCTTCTCAATATCTTGCAAGCCTTCATTTGCACTAAGTATGATCACTACTTGTGCATCCAAAAACCTTAAACCCAGTTTTGCCATATGAGTCCACTATACCTACCTATATGCGGTATTCTTTTGCATGTCATGTGTGAAAATAGTGGGCATATATGATGCACATGACATATCATGAGCATGAAAACAAGATATGAGAAATGTATCAGCATTGTTTTGGCAAGAGGTCATATGGAAATAGCAGTGGAACATCATGGCTCTCCCAACACAGCAAGCATCACTAGCATGGGGCACAAAGAAATCATGGCAATAGCTACTAGCATCTCCACCAAGCATGCAAATACACATAGGAGTAGCATAATGGTGAATCATGGGTAAATGCAAGCAAGGGTCACAATTGCATGGCAAAGTCATGTAAAGAGGCATACCATGCAAAGTGAACACGATAGAATGGGCATAAGGTGATAAGTGGTAAATAACATGTAACATTCCAATTTTCAATTTGGATTTTATATATAGGTCATCATATGCATATCATATTTTATTTGCATTTTGGTTGTGATCCTAGAAATCTTAAGCAACTCAAGGACCCAAGGAGAGAGTTGGAGGTTTCACATATTTTCATATTTGATTTTTTTTTCAAATTTGAAAAGAGGGTCAATTTGATTTCAATATTTTTCTCTTCAATTATTTCCAATAGTAAAAATAAAAGAGTGAAGATAATATGACTTCTTCAAAAGAAAGGAATATTGGGGAACAAATTTTAAAATCAAATTTATATTTTATTTGGATTATATTTTCTATTTTACTTGAATTACAAAAATATGCATTTTTGAAAATTGCATTTTAGGCAAGAAAAATGTTCACTTTTTTTCTAAATAATAGGTTTAGACGGTGAAAATTGTTTCTGGTATTTTTAGATTTTTTTTATATTTTATTAGGATTTTTCTTCGGGCGAAATTTTATTTAAAAAAAAAGTTCGCTGCCCGACTGGCCCGAAGGCCTAGCCGCGCAGGCCGGCCCGCGTCGCCCGCCGCCTCCCTCTTCGACTCGGGACAGGAGTCCCGAGCTTCGCCGCCGCCGCCGCCGTGTCTGGCTCGGACACGAGCCGCCGCCGCCCCTCCTGCAAGGTACCGCCGCCACCTTTATATACCGCCCCCACCCCGCCGCCTCCTCCCTCACCTTGACCTGCAACCACCGCCGCCCACTCGCCATCCTACGCCGCCGCTTGCCGCCCGCCGCAGCTGTTGCCGCTGCTGCGCGTCACCGCCGCTGCCCACGCGCCGCCGTCCGCCGTGGCCGTCCCGCGCCGCCGCCGCCGCTTTGCCTCGCCGCCTCGCCGGAGTTCCGCCACCACCGTTGACCCCGCCATCGTCGTGAACCGGTATAAAACCGCCCCAGTTCACCGGTTTGTTTTCGGTTTTTTCAGTTCTTCGGTTTAGATCGGTTTATTTTTAGGGTTTGGGTTTTCTCGGTTTTTATGTTCGGATCTAATTTGCAGACGCTCGTCCATTAATCCGTAGTAGCGGACATCGTTCATTCATTTGGTTCTGTTAGCGAATGTTTGTTCGATAGGTTTTTCTTTTTATTTTATTTTTGGCCAGGGACCTATCCACGAATACTTTTCTCACGGATTAATCCCTGATCTTCAAACCCTCGCAACTTTTTGCTCGCTTTTCCAAATGCAGTGAAACCAACGCCAAAATCTTCATATTGTTCCCCCCTTTCTAAATAATCAACTTGAACATGGTTTTGACAATTTACAATTTGGTTTCAAGCAGTTTCGAATTCGAACTTCTTTTGTTCGTAGTTTGAGTTTCGTTGCTCCGATTTGGTTGATTCGTTTTGCAAATCGAAGCTCTTCAGTTGAAATTTCAGTTTGGATCTTTTCATTTGAGTTTTACCCTTGAATCTTATGCTTGAGTGCTTATGTATGCTATTGTTTGTTCATGATAAAGTTTTCGGAGTGCGAAGCGTGCTACTACGAGTCACTAGGTTTTTCAGATCGTTAGCAAGGCAAGTAACACTTTGATCATATCCCTTATTACCCAGTTTTATGCATTAGTATCAATCCTCAAACATTGCATGAGTAGGATCTGTTTAACATGTGGGTATTTGGGAAGTTGTTGTTGAGGTAGTACCCATTGCCCTTTTACTCAAACCTTGGGAGTTACTTCGTTAGGCTTATTATACTTTGCTATGCTATGCTTGTAGACATGGTTTGGTTTGAGTGATTCATGACAGTTGTGAGTATTATTATGAACTAAGGGTTTACTTAAGGTGGCTACTTTAACACACATCTGGCTGGATTGTTTTGTGGGCACCTAGGGAAATCCAGTGTTGTCAAAAGGAGAATCCTGGGGTATCCGTGTGATTTTTCCTATGGTTCTCCACCCAGGCTCAAGTGGATCATTATGTTATTCATGCTGGAAACTTCCGTGTGCAGCCACAAGCCACTATGGGCTCTGGCATAGTTGAGTAAGTTGTGCGAAACCTTTCCATGATGGGCTAGCAGACGTAGGGGATTGTAGGTGTACAGGCCTATCTATCGATTAAGGTGACCTCTTCGGAAAGACTGTGTCTCGGTCATCCAGTTCTCAAACACCATGAAGTGCGAGAAATACAACAGAGGAGATCGAGTCTTGTGGGGAAAAGTGCGCAAACCTCTGCAGAATGTACAAACTAATCATGGTTAGCCATGTCCAGGTTATGGACATCTTGAGTATCTGGTGCTAGGTCGTTGTCGTGCACTCAGCTATGCCGTTGGAGTTGATGGACTCATTACCTTCGAAGCTTCCACAATTATCTTATTTAGATGGCCTTCAGCCATATTATTGTAATAAGATCTCTTTTGAGACATTCGATGTAATAAGTGTGTGATTGAACTCTATTATAAATCCTCGAGTACTGTGTGTGTCAGCATTATCGATCCAGGGATGACACTTATACGCAGAGGTCTGACCATTTGAGGTCGAATCGCTACAAGATGGTATCAGAGCACATGCTGACTGTAGGACGCGACCATAAGATGAACCATAGGACATTCTTCTCTACTCATTTCTGACTCCTCTCCACTTTCTACTCTATAGATGGCGGACCCAAGGAACAAGTTTGCTCAACCGAATTAAGACACCCCTTTTGGACGACACTTGGAGGAAGCCACTAGATACCTGACCATTGGAATACCAAGCTTCACCGGGACCTACAGCGCCACTCTACCAAAAGAAGAGCGCTGGACAATTCGAGTACATGTTCCAGGAAGGACATTCACACCAGTTACTGAGCCCATAGAGTTTTCCTTTGATCCACCAACCAGGAGTCTAGGAAAGAGCATGGCAGCTCACATTGCCATGGGACGCATCGGCGAAGTTTACCACAAGGATCTTAAGGACACCATCTACCAGATATGTGGACGCCGAGATGAGCAATGGGAGATGATTTGCACCAAGAGGAACAAGTCCATTGCAGCCTACATCCACGAGTTAAACCAAGACATTCGTTGTCATGAGAACCAGATGTGTGCCAGCATGATAGACCTGAAGAAGGTGATGACCAGGAAAATGGAGCTAGACGAGGAACTCAAGTCTACACACGATGGATATGAAGAGGAAATTGCAGTACTACTGGAGAAGAATAAAGACCTGAAGAAGAAGCTAGGAATATTCATGGGAGACACCGCGCCAGGAGAGGACAACCATCCTGGAGACTACATCATCATCGACGACACCGACTCCGACCCCGATAGCGATGATGATTATGAAGACGAAGCTAGAGCAGATATCATGGAGTCTTCTTCCGATCAAATTTTTTAGTCGACCACCATATTATCAATACTATTCCCCCATGTATATAGTAGTAGTCCGAGTATTTTGTAATGGTAGCTAGATTGATTGTATGCCCCTGTTTGAATTGAGTGGTGTGATATGAATGTGTTTGTCTCATGTGCATATGGGTAGTGATTTTCTCCTTAGACCTCACTCTATTCTAATCTCTCCCCTCTAAAGCCAGCAGATGCCTCCGAGATGTGACCCCGGACTTGTCTTTCCACCGTGTCGGATCTAGGGTTCCGGAAGACCCTTAAGGTTCGAACAATGGGGTGCGCATGAAGGTTTTCTCCCTATCGATCCGCGCCCTAGCTCTCTAAGATCTCGTAGACGAACACGACGAACTCTCAACACAGAAAGACACAAGATTTATACTGGTTCGGGCCATCGTTGTGGTGTAATACCCTACTCCAGTGTGGTGGTGGTGGATTGCCTCTTGGGCTAATGATGAACACTACAAGGGGAAGAATAGCCTCCTGAGGTTGAGGTGTTCTTGTGCTTGGAGAACTTGTGTGTGGCCTTGGTGGGGTGGATCCGGTCCAAGATGAGATCCTCCCTCTATGGTGGTGGCTAGTCCTATTTATAGAGGCACTGGTCCTCTCCCAAAATATTGAGCGGGAAGGGAGCCAACAACAGCCAATTTGAAAGGGGACAGCTAGTACAAGCTATCCTGACAAAAGGTGATGACACTGTCTTGGGCTCCATGGTGACCTCCGCCTTGCCGTCCTTTTGGTCCTGGTCTTGTTGCACCAATATGGAAACCTTTGCTTGATGCCTTGGTACTCCGCGCATGCGCTTGCCCCCTTAGCACTAAAGAGGAAACAAGGACACTACGCGTTGGCGCCCGCCTAGCGCCGGCCTGGTCTCGATCGTCGTGGCTCACGTTACCATGGCCTCGCGAGGTTTGCCTTGCCTTGATCTCTTCTCCCCTCGTGAGCCTGCCCGGGGAGGCCGCTCTTGAGGAGGTCTGGCATCGTCCGCCCCACAAGGCTTGGCCCCTTGCGAGGGTCTTGAATGCCTTGTCGCTGAAGATGGGCCATACGAACCTGCCAGCCCAGCCACGCCATGGGCCGCAGGCAGGCAAGTCTGGGGACCCCTGTTCCCAGACCGCCGACAGTAGCCCCCGGGCTCAAGGCGCGCTCGGGCTTGGCTTCGAGGCGAAGCCAAAGGGTCAAGCGCGGAGCACCGCGGGCCCAAAAGCATGCGGCCTCAGTTGACGCGTGGTGGCTGATTGGACGTGGGCGTCTCCGCTTCCCCATGCTGCCACAGCAACTGCCCGACTTGACAAGTCCCTGCGGCATGCAAGCAAAACCATCATTACCTGTGATCGTGGGGGTGCTGGTTGGCCTTCTCCTGCTATAAATGGGGAGGGGGGCAAAGCCCCCATCGTCCATCTCTTCCCATTCCGCCTGCTTCTTCCTCCTCTACTCCTCTGCTAGCAGCAACTTCAATTGTGCTGATCCGTAGGTTTTCGGCTGAGGAAAAGGGGAAGGTTCACCTTGATGTGCCGGCGCTGCTTCCGCCGAAGAAGAGGTTGGTCCACCGCCGCGATGCCGCAGAGATGCAGGTGGTGAATAGGCCTTGGTGCAAGCATCCTCCCCCTGGGTATCCATTTCCCTTGTACGCCCAAGCCGGGGCTCGGGAGGAAGGAACGGCGAGCATCGGCGTGCGCGCCGCGGCCAAGGTCGACGCGCCGCGACGATGAGTGCCGCTGCTCCTGGAGTTCATGCCTCGGACTCCTCACGCGAGTTCGTGCTATGGGCGGTGATGCCCCCAAGCTCCTGGATCCGCTTCCCGCGCTTCTTCTACGACGTGATGCCACCGAGGTGACCTCTCGAGCTCTAGTTGCAGCATGCCGACTGCGATGCCCCGGCGACTGGAGCTGAGGTTGAAGCAGTCTCCGCCGGCAAGATCTTCATGACCTACAGCTGGGGCGAGGTCGCATGGGTTTGCTGTGCGGAGGCGCCCTCGCGATACACCTCGAGTACGACGGCGCCTCCACACTGTTCTTCAAGGTTTTCGACACGGAGGGTCGCCGCTTGAAGTGTTGCCCCGAAGGGGAGCGCCAGGATGAGGCGCACCCCTCTCACGGCTGCTCCAGCAGCAGCGACTCTTGGGGAGTCCAGCGGCTCTCCTGAGCTCTACGAGACCCCGGAGACGAGCGACGACAGCTAAGTGCCCCCGAGCTCACGCCGCACTCGGAGCAGGGCCGTGACGTCCAGCCGCCGTTGTCGCTGATCTGGATGGGGTTGGCACCAGCCTCCCGTTGTCCAGTATTGATGATGGCGTCGGCCGCGTGGGTGTGTAGATAGGATTCTCCTAAGTTCTCATCTTTTGTTCCCTGCGAGGAATCAAGAAGTATCCCGTGGGGGCGTGTAAAGAATCTGCAGTGTCTTTTGTTGATATTATCTTAATTATGGAAGCCTTGTTAGCGCTAGTCCTGTTTAGGCTCAGTCTTCCCTTTCCAACCTCGCGACGGCTTGTTGCTCTACGCTGACAGGTCCCGGTCCCCAGGCAGGCTTCAGTCGTCGCTGGTATGCTAGGTCGCGTGCCGTGGTCAAGGCCAGGAGGTGAGCGGCCTGAGGTCCAATAAGAGCCCCTGAGGCGCGATGCTCAGGAGGTCCCATTTAGCGCTCAAGCAGTCGTGGTAAGATAAGAAAGGGAGGCAACATTTGCCACAACAGGGCTACGGTGAGCATGTCTGATTAGGTTCCAACGATTAGTTGATCTGAGCTCGTGACTTATCTTGGCGGTCCGGGGTCGATTCTTCACGATGCGCCAGACCTGTGCGCGATCATTCGCAGTGTAGCTAGGACAGGCCCATACGAGTTTCCCCCCTCCAATGCTCTCCTTTGTGCTCTACGTCCTCAGGTCCCCGCCCACGAGCGAGCTCAGCCACCGCTGGTATGCCAGGTCGTGTGCCATGGTCAAGGCCAGGGGGTGAGGGCTGGAGATCCAGTAAGAGCTCCTGAGTCATGATACTCAGGAGCCCCCCTTTTAACGTGCTACAGATTGCTCGGAAGAGGTGGGAGCTCGCGGTGCCGCCTAGTGTTATGCTCGTGAGGTTCCTGCAAGTCAGCACCAGGGAGAACACAATCTGCCGTTATGGTTGCCAGCCTGCCGCTGGTTGCTCCGTGAGGGGGTGGAGGCACTGAGGGCCTGGTGAGGTGACATGCGCGGGGCGTGCCATGAGGCAGAGCTCGATCGCTCAGGTTTTTCGACATGGCAGGGACGGACCCATGCACCAGCGCCGTGCCGGCATGAGGAGGCCTCATAGGAGGCGACCATTGAGCAGGTAGTAATCATAGGTAGGTCAAACATGAGAATAGCAGGCTTAAGTAGTGCATGGGGGATACGTGCCACTAGGTCAGGCCCGAGCAGCTTGGGAATGATGCAGCCCGAGGGGTGCTCCCAACAAGGTAAGCTACAGGCATAAGGAAAGGGATACATGCCACAGGTATGAACTCACGCGGCCTGGGAATGATGCAGCCCGTGGGGCACTCCCAGCTAAATGAACTTGGAAAATGTCACCTGGTTATGTTGACGAAGGAGATTTGGGGCAGCTGAAGGTGCACGGCGAAGGGGTTGCTCCTCACGAGCCACCGGGGTCCTGAGCCTTAGGATGTTCTGGGGGCTCAGGTGGTTCCTTGAGGACCGTCTCCATCTCCATCAGGACAACATGGTGCCTGTCCTCCTGAGCCGCTAGGATGCGCTGCAAGTTGCGCTGGTAGGTGGACGACACACTCGGCAGGCCGAAGGGCATGCGAACGTAGCTGTGTGGTGGGCCCTTGCAGCGTCCCACGCGCGTAGGCCAGATAAGCTCCTAAGAAGCGGCCCTGTTGAGCCCTGGAACGTCGATGCTGACGTGCAGCCCGGCATCCTCGCCTGGATGGGAAGTTGCGCCTCGCAAGCGGCGGTCGCCACGCATGGCCCATGCGTCTTGCAATTCCTGGGTAGCATTGGTGATGAACTCCTCAACGGTGGGCAATCCTAGCCATGTGCCCTCCTGAGGGAAACATGCCACGAAGCACGCCTCCAAGTGGTGCCCGAGCGCCTCCCTCGTGATGTGGGCAAGGTATGAGGCCCTCTAGAAGAAAGCCCTCGAGCCCTGCCCGAGAAGGGCGTCGGGCGCGCCTTCCTATGCGATGGAGGGAGGCTCCCCTGTAGTGGGCGCTGATCCTGACGAGGCTCCGGCTGCGACGCCACCCTCCTAAGGTCCGGCACAGCGCAGCTGCTTCTTCTTCTTGGGAACGGCCTCGGGAGAGCCCTCTCCCTTGCAGTCGGGGGTCGTCGATTGCTGCAGCTTGGAAGGCACGCTCGAGGGATCACAGCTCATCTCTTTCTTCACATGGGACCATGATGATCCCGCTGCTTCCCAGCATCTCGAGGACATTGTAGCCGTGATGGGTCACCGCCATGAAGTTGGCCAGGGCTGGGTACCTGAGGATGGCATTGTACGGCAGGCGGATGTGCGCGACGTCGAAGTCGATGAGCTCGATTCGGTAGTTTTTGCGCGTGCCGAAGGTGACAGGGAGGCGGACCTGCCCTATCGGTGTGGTGGAACCGTCGGTCACTCCTGAGAAAGGCTTGGTAGGCTAAAGCTGGTCCTAAGGCACTTGGAGGCTGTCGAACATGTCGACGGATAGGACGCTGAGCCCTGCGCCGCCATCGATGAGGGTCTTGGTAACTTGCAGGTTGCTGATGACTGGGGAGCAAAGCATCGGGAGGACGCCAGCGGTAGCTGCGCACTTGAGCTGAACGTGATGGGGCACTGGGACCACCTGAGCGGGTGTGTGGCTTCGAGCTTTGGGAGGACTGCATTCACTTCACGAGCAAACTGCTTGAAGATACACTGTGAGGCTGGGGCCTGGGCTCTGCCTAGGATGCAGGCGATAGCACGCGGTTCCTGAAAGCCCCCAGCCCCCTCGTCTTGATGGTGCTCGTCATTCCTTCTTGGTGGTGGTGGCAGCGGTGGGAGCCCAGCGTTGCCTTGAGGGCGATCCTCACTAGGATGATCTCTCTAGGCGCCCTCATGAGGCTGATCTTGCCAGCGGTCCTCATGAGGCCGGTCGCGCCACCCCTGATGCGGGCCACGGTCGTCCCAGCGTCCGCCGCCACGTCCTCCTCCTCCTCGGCCGTAGCCCCGGTCGACGCGCTCGGGGCGTCGGCTGAAGCGTCCTTCGCGAATGGCTCGGAGCTTATGGCAGTCGCTGGTGTTGTGGGTGTTCAGGTTATGGACGGTGCAGAACGGTCGGCTGCTCTTGGACGACTCTGGTTGGTCTCTGCCACACTTGGTGTCTGGTTCCGCTACGAGCACGGCTACTCCCTTGTGCTTCACGTTCTTGGCCTTGGCTTTCTTCTCCTCCGGGTCTGCAGCAGGGAGCTCGAGGAGGGAGAGGCGCCCCTCCTCACCTCTTGCACACTTGGTCGCGATGTTGAACAGCTCCAGGGTTGTGCACAGCTCTTCATGGATAGCGAGATCTTCCTTCATCTTGATGTCGCGGACACCATCAGAGAACGCAGAGATGATGGCCTCGTCGGTCACCTTGGGGATCTTGATCCGTGCGCTGTTGAAGCGCTGAATGTACTTCTGCAGGGTCTCTCCTGGTTGCTGCTTGATGCGGCGTAGGTCGCCCGCGCCCGGGGGCGGCCGCAAGTGCCCTGGAAGTTGGCGATGAAGCGGGTGCACATTTTGTCCCAGGAGGAGATCTAGCCCGGCGGTAGGTTCAGGAGCCAGGAGCGGGCGCCTTCCTTGAGAGCCATGGGAAATCAGTTCGCCATTACTTTCTCGTTGTAGTTGGCCGCTTCGATGCTCAGCTCATAGAGCTGCAGGAACTCCTTGGGGTAGGGGGTGCCGTCGTAGCGAGGAGGCAGATCCGGCTTGAACTTGCCCGGCTAGGCAACACTATGCAGCTTGGGGGTGAAGGCGCGGCAGCCAGCCGTGGTCACCGGGACCCGCCTTTGGGGTGGAGCTTGGTCATGACAGGGTCCGGGCCCTGCCGCTACAGGTGATGCATGGACTTGCCGCAGCAGCCGGACCTGGCGCGGTGGAACGAGGAGCGACGAAGTGTTTTGTTGCGGTCGAGGGACTTCTTGACAGGTCCTTTCTTCGCACGCGGGTGCGGGTCACGTCGCGGAGCCGCGCGTCTTGGTGCCAGGGCGCCGTCTTGGGGCTGAGGTGGTGGACGTGCTCCGTGAGCTATGTCGCCCGTAGCTGGCGGAGGGTGAGGCGGAGAGAGGGATGGCGCAGGCGAGCCCCCGGCGGCGCGGACAATCTCGGCGATGCGGTCGAGCCAGTCCTCGTAGAGGTCGTCGATCAGGCGATAGCACAGGAGCTCATGCTCCATGAGGAGCGCGGCCCATGCGTCCATGGGAGGGCGACGTGCATGGGAAGAAGAACCGACCAGAATCAGCGATGGAGCGGCGGTCCGGCCGTCCCGCTGCACCGAGGGGTGCAGAAAGGATGCTAGCTGCTCGTTCCCCGTCGGGCTGGTGGCGGCGTTGGCGGAAGGCGAAGGGGAGCGGCGAGGTGGCCCGCCGACGGGACCCGTCTGAGCGACGTGGGCGGTGAGTGCAGCCCGGCGCTCAGCACGAGTGCGGCGCACGTCTGCCATGAAGACGACGAAGCATCGGAGCGCGGAGCGATGGGTAGAGGCTTCGGCGCACCCCTACCTGGCGCGCCAAATGTCGGATCTGGGGTTCCGGCAGACCCTTAAGGTTCGAACACTGGGGTGCGCGCGAAGGTTTTCTCCTTATCGATCCACGCCCTAGATCTCTAAGATCTCGCACATGAACATGACGAACTCTCAACACAGAAAGACACAAGATTTATACTGGTTCGGGCCACCATTTTGGTGTAATACCCTACTCCAGTGTGGTGATGGTGGATTGCCTCTTGGGCTAATGATGAACAATACAAGGGGAAGAACAACCTCCTGAGGTTGAGGTGTTCTTATGCATGGCGAACTTGTGTGGGGCCTTGGTGGGGTGGATCCGGTCCAAGATGAGATCCTCCCTCTACGGTGGTGGCTAGTCCTATTTATAGAGGCCCTGGTCCTCTCCCCAAATATTGAGCGGGAAGGGAGCCAACAACGACCAATTTGAAAGGGGACAACTAGTACAAGCTATCCTGACAAAAGGTGGTCTTCGCCTACAAAAGGCTCTGGGGATGACACCGTCTTGGGCTCCATGGTGACCTCCGCCTTGCCGTCCTTCTGGTCCTGGTCTTGTTGCACCAATATGGAAACCTTTGCTTGATGCCTCGGTACTCTGCGCCTGCACTTGCCCCCTTAGAACTAAAGAGGAAACAAGGACGCTGCGCGCGCTGGCGCCTGCCTGGCGCCCGCCTGGTCTCGATCGTCATGGCTCACATCACGAGGGCCTCGCGAGTTTTGCCTTGCCTTGATCTCTCCGCCCCTCGTGAGCCTGCCTAGCGAGGACGCTTTTGAGGAGGTCTGGCGTCGTCCGCCCCGCGAGGCTTGGCCCCTCGCGAGGGTCTTGAATGTCTTGTCGATGAAGATGGGCCGTACGAACCTGCCAGCCCAGCCACGCCGTGGGCCACAGGCAGGCAAGTCTGGGGACCCCCATTCCTAGAACACCGACACACCGGAGCTCACCCAGTTGATCCAGCAGCAGAATGCCTTGATGCAGTTGCTAGTCCAGAACCAAGGCAACAACAACAACAACAATAACAACCCACCGCCACCACCTCCAGTTGACAACTTAGCCCGTTTTCGGAGGTTGAATCCGCCCGTGTTTTCTAGTAGAACCGAGCCGATTGTTGCTGATGACTGGCTCCACAAGATTGGTAGGGAGCTGACCACCGCAGGTTGCACAGATGCTGAAAAGGTGTGTTTTTCCGCACATCAATTGGATGGACCCTCAGCCTCATGGTGGGAGCATTACACAACCACTTGTCCCATTGCCAATGTCACATGGGATCAGTTTCAGCAAGCTTACCGCACAGCTCATGTCTCAACCGGAGCAATGAACATGAAGAAGCGTGAGTTTTGCAACTTACGCAAGGGAAACCGTACTATGGGGCAGTACATGGATAAGTTTAGTAAGTTAGCTCACTATGCCCAGATGATGTGGCCACAGATGCCGCGAAGCAGGAGAAGTTTATGGAAGGGCTGAATGATGAGATGAATATGCAGTTGATGGTGGCAACATTCACTAACTACCAGGAGTTGGCAGACAGGGCCCTTATGATTGAAAGCAAATAGCAGCAGATAGAGAGCCGCAAGAGGAAGTATGGACAGGGGAAGTAAAGTTCTGGAGCTCAGCAGAAGCCTCGCTTTACCCCTAACTTCGGAGGTTACACCCATAACCGTGGAGGCCATACTCAATAATGGAGGAAGCAAAGATAACCATGGTGGCCCTGAAAATGGGAATGGGAATGGAGGAAGCAACAACCAGAAACGCTCCAACCCAGCAACACCCGCTAAGAAGGACCTGAGTCATGTCACCTGTTACAAGTGCTGGAAGACTGGACACTATGCCAATGACTGCTCAGAGTGAAGAATGGCAATGGAAATGGAAACTCTGGGAAGAAGCCCAACCCTTTCACCATAGGACAAGTGAACCACGTTAACGTGGAGGAGGTTGAAGAACAGCCAGATGCAGTTATAGGTAAGTTTTTTATTAAATCATTTACTGTAATAGTTCTTTTTGATACTGGTGCATTGCATTCATACATATCAAGGGGATTTGTGGATAAGTATAAGTTGCCCACCAAAGTTCTTAAGACACCTATGTTAGTAAGCTCACCTGGAGCGGAGTATATGGAAATCAAAGGATGTTTTCAGGTGCCATTGACCATAGGTAGGCATGTTTTCCCCTCAGACCTGAAAATTTTGGAATCACAAGGATTGGATGTGATACTAGGCATGGATTGGCTATCAATGTATGGAGGAAATATCGATTGTGCTAGTAAGTCAATTCTACTCACTACCCCGGAGGGAAAAAGGATCAAGTATGTATCTAGGCATGCGCCAAGGAGGACCCAAGTGAATTCTCTCTCGGGAGTTATTCAGGAAGAAGTGCCTGTTATGAAGGATTACCCGGATGTATTTCCAAAGGAATTACTAGGCATGCCGCCAGATCGAGACATAGAGTTTTTGATAGAGTTGTTGCCAGGCATCGAACCAATATCGAAGAGACCGTATCGGATGCCTGCAAATGATCTGGAGGAAATTAAGAAGCATATTAAGAAGTTATTGGAGAAAGGTTATATCCGACCTAGTTCATCACCTTGGGGAGCCCCAGTGCTCCTAGTTGAGAAGAAAGATGGATCTTTGAGAATGGTTGTTGATTATCGGGCTTTGAATGAAGTGACGATCAAGAACAAGTACCCACTACCGATGATCAATGATATGTTTGACCAGTTGCAAGGAGCTAGAGTATTCTCCAAGATCAATCTTCGATCAAGATATCACCAATTGAAGATTCAAGAATAGGATATACCTAAGACAACTTTTACCACAAGGTATGGGCTATATGAGTACATGGTCATGTCATTTGGATTGACTAATGCCCCTGCCTATTTTATGAGTATGATGAACAAGGTGTTCATGGAGTTTTTGGATAAGTTTGTTGTGGTGTTCATTGATGATATTTTGGTGTACTCAAAGAATGAAGAGGAACACAAGGAACACTCATGCTTAGCTCTCGAGAAGCTCAGGGAACATCAGCTATATGCCAAGTTCAGCAAGTGTGAGTTTTGGTTGAAGGAAGTTGGATTTCTTGGACATGTTATATCAGGCGAAGGTATATCCGTAGACCCTACCAAGGTTCAGTCTGTCACTGAGTGGTAGGCACCCACCTTAGTTGGAGAAACCCGTAGTTTTCTGGGACTCACAGGATACTATCAGAGATTTATTGAGAATTTTTCCAAAACCGTGAAACCCATGACTGAATTGTTGAAGGACACCAAGTTCAAATGGACCGAGGATTGTGAGGCCAATTTTTAGGAGTTGAAGAAACATTTGGTTATAGCCCTTGTGTTGATTCTTATGGATATACGCAAGGATTTCCAAGTGTATTGCAATGCTTCTCACTTGGGACTTGGAGGTGTACTTATGCAAGACGAAAGAGTTGTTTCATATGCCTCACGACACCTTCGACCTCATGAGTTGAATTATGCCACACATGATTTGGAGTTAGCAGCCGTAGTACATGCACTCAAGACCTGGAGACATTTTCTAATTGGAAACCGTTGTGATGTGTACACGGATCACAAGAGTTTGAAGTACATTTTCACGCAGAAGGAGTTGAATCTCAGGCAGAGGAGATGGTTGGAGCTCATAAAGGATTATGATATGAAGTTGCATTATCATCCAGGAAAGGCCAATGTTGTAGCAGACACTTTGAGCCGCAAGAGTTATGCCAATACCCTCGTAAGCGGAGGATTAGCGCCAGAGTTAGTAGATGATTTCAAGAAACTTTGTTTGGAGATAGTTCCAAGAGGTTTTGTTGCAGCAATGGAGGTTTAGTCTACATTATTGGGAAAGATTTGAGAAGCTCAAATTGCTGAGATAAAGGAGAAGATGAACAAAGGAAAAGCCAAAGGTTTCCGTGTGGATGAGCACGAAACCTTATGGTTTGAGGATCGTGTCTATGTGCCCAATAATGCGGAAATTAGGAAGTTAATACTTCAGGAGGCCCATGACTCACCATACTCGATTCACCCCGAAAACACCAAGATGTATTTGGATTTGAAGGAACATTTCTGATGGACACGTATGAAGAAGGATATTGCCGAGTATGTAGTAGTATGTGATGTATGTCAGAGAGTAAAGGCGGAACATCAGAAGCCAGCCGGATTATTACAGCCTATGCCGATACCCGAATGGAAGTGGGACAAGCTTGGCATGGATTTCATCACCGGATTACCCAGGACCCGATTGGGATATGACTCAATCTGGGTAGTAGTTGATCGCTTGACCAAAGTGGCTCACTTTATCCCGGTGCAAACCACATATACAAGCGCGAAGTTGGCCAAGATATATATGACCAGGATCGTATGTCTACATGGAGTTCCGAGGACCATCGTATCAGATAGAGGGACACAGTTTACCTTGAAGTTTTGGAATCAGCTGCACCAAACTTTGGGTACTAGGCTAGAGTTCAGTACAGCCTTTCATCCGCAGACAGACGGACAAATCGAGAGAATCAATCAGATTCTGGAAGACATGTTGAGATCTTCTGCGCTAGATTATGGATCTAGTTGGGATGAAAATTTGCCCTCCGCAGAGTTCTCATACAACAACAATTATCAGGCTAGTTTGAAGATGGCCCCTTTTAAAGCTTTGTATGGAAGAAGGTGCAGGACACCGTTGACGTGGGATGAAGTTGGAGACCGTCAATTGTTTAGACCAGATTTGATCAAAGAGTTTGAAGAGAAGGTAAAGTTGATTCGAGATAGATTGAAGGTAGCTCAGTCTAGGAAGAAGAGTTATGCCGATAGTAAACGCAAGGAGGTAGTCTATGAAATTGGAGACCGAGCATATCTTCGTGTGTCACCACTCCGAGGAGTTAAACTATTTGGAGTTAAAGAAAAGTTAGCCCTGAGATTTGTAGGACCATACCGAGTTCTGGAACGTATGGGAGAAGTTGCCTACAAGTTGGAGTTACCCGAAGGATTGTTAGGAGTTCACGACGTGTTTCATGTTTCCTAGTTGAAGAAGTGCCATGCTTAGATGGCCGATATTCCTCTGAGAGATACAGTGCCCCTGGAAGCAATTCAGTTGGGCAGTGACCTAACCTACAAGGAGAAACCCGTCAAGATTCTCAAGTTTGCCAACTGAGTTACACGCAACAAGGTCATCAAGTTTTGTAAAGTTTAGTGGGGCCACCATACCGAGGATGAAGCCACCTGGGAAAGATAAGAATACCTACGGAAAGACCACCCACAGCTACTTTCTAGCCAACCCGAACCTCGAGGGCGAGATTCATTTTAAGGGGGGTAGGTTTGTAACATCCCAATTTTCAATTTGGATGTTATACATAGGTCATCATATGCATATCATATTTTTTTGCATTTTGGTTGTGATCCTAGAAATCTTAAGCAACTCAAGGACCCAAGGAGAGAGTTGGAGGTTTCACATATTTTCATATTTGATTTTTTTTCAAATTTGAAAAGAGGGTCAATTTGATTTTAATATTTTCTCGGCAATTATTTCCAATAGTAAAAATGAAAGAGTGAAGATAATATGACTTCTTCAAAAGAGAGGAATATTGGAGAATAAATATTAAAATCAAATTTATATTTTATTTGCTATTTCATTTGAATTAGAAAATTGTGCATTTTTGAAAATTGCATTTTTAGGCCAGAAAAATGTTCACTTTGTTCTAAATAATAGGTTTAGACGATGAAAATTGTTTATGGTATTTTTAGATTTTTTTGTATTTTATTAGGATTTTTCCTCGGGTGAAATTTTATTTAAAAAAAATTCGCTGCCAGATTGGGCCGAAGGCCCGGCCGAGCAGGCCGGCCCGCGTCGCCCGCCGCCTCCCTCTCCGACTTGGGACAGGAGTCCCGAGCTTCGCCGCCGCCGTGTCCGGCTCGGACACGAGCCGCCGCCCCTCCCGCAAGGCACCGCCGCCCCCCTTTATATACCGCCTCCACCCCGCCGCCTCCTCCCTCGCCTCAACCCGCAGCCACCGCCGCCTGCCACTGCTGCTGCCACTGCTGCGTGCCGCCGCCGCCGCCCACGCGTCGCCGTCTGCCATCATCGTCCCGCGCCGCCGCCGCTTTGCCTCACCGGAGTTCCGCCGCCGCCATTGACCCCGCTGTCATGAACCGGTATAAAAACCGCCCCGGTTCGCCGGTTCATTTTTAGTTTTCTTTTGGTTCTCCGGTTTGGATCAGTTTATTTTTAGGGTTAGGGCTTTCTCGGGTTTTACGTTCGGATCTAATTTTGGACGCTTGTCCGTTAATCCGCAGTAGCGAACATTGTTCGTTCGTTTCTTTCTGTTAGCGAACGTTCATTCGATAGGTTTTTCTTTTTATTTTATTTTCGGTCAGGGACCTATCCATGAATACTTTTCTCACAGATTAGTCCCTCATCTTCAAACCCTCGCAACTTTTTGCTCGCTTTTCCAAATCCAGTGAAACCAACACCAAAATCTTCGTCTTATTCCCCTCTTTCCAGATAATCAACGTGAACATGGTTTTTACAATTTCAAATTTGGTTTCAAGTATTTTTGATTTCGTACTTCTTTTGTTCGTAGTTTGAGTCTCGTTGCTCCGATTTGGTTGATTCTTTTTGGAAATCGAATCTCTTCAGTTGAACTTTCAATTTGGATCTTTTCATTTGAGTTTTACCCTTGCATGTTATGCTTGGGTGCTTATGTATGCTCTTGTTTGTTCACGATAGAGTTTCCGGAGTGCGAAGCGTGCTCCTACGAGTCGCTAGGGTTTTTAGATCGTCGGCATGGCAAGTAACACTTTGATCATATCCCTTATTACCTAGATTTTATGCATTAGTCTCAATCCTTAAACATTGCATGAGTAGGATCTGTTTAACAAGTGGGTATTTGGGAAGTAGTTGTTGAGGTAGTACCTATTGCCCTTTTATTCAAACCTTTGGGAGTTACAACGTTACGCTTATTATACTTTGCTATGCTATGCTCGTAGACGTGGTTTGGTTTGAGTGATTCATGACAGTTGTGAGTATTATTATGAACTAAGGGTTTACTTATGGTGGCTACTTTAACACACATCTGGGTGGATTGGTTTGTGGGCACCTGGGGAAATCCAATGTTGTCCAAAGGAGAATCCCGGGGTATCCGTGTGATTTTTCCTATGGTTCGCCACCTAGGCTCAAAGGGATCATTATGTTATTCATGCTGGAAACTTCCGTGTGCAGCCACAAGCCACTATGGGCTCTGGCATAGTTGAGTAAGTTGTGGGAAACCTTTCCATGATGGGCTAGCTGATGTAGGGGATTGTAGGTGTACCGGCCTATCTATCGGTTAAGGTGACCTCTTCGGAAAGACTGTGTCTCGGTCATCCGGTTCTCAAACACCATGCAGTGCGAGAAATACAACAAATGAGATCGAGTCTTGTGGGGAAAAGTGTGCAAACCTCTATAGAGTGTACAAACTAATCATGATTAGCTGAGTCCCCGGTTATGGACATCTTGATTATCTAGTGCTTGAATTACTATGTTGATCTCATCACTTTACTTAATTAACTTCTTGCGTTAATGATTATTAATTTGGGATTGAGATGGGGTTACCATGCTCAATGTTTTCAACTAACTTTGTAGTTAAATAAAATCTATTCCTTTGTTGTAGGGAAAAACAAGCTTTATACAAATGATAACCATAGAGCCTCCACCAGCCATATATGCTTATAGTTATAGATGTTACTTGTTCTTTGCTCTATAGTGTTATCTTGCCAGCATATTCCATGTGCCGACCTACACAGGCTGCAAAGTATTATATTGCAGTGTTTTCAGACGAAGATTAAGGTGCGCTAGGTCGTTGTCGTGCACTCAGCTATGCCGTTGGAGTTGACGGACTCATTACCTTCTAAGCTTCCGCTGTTATCTTATTAGATGGCCTTCAGCCATATTATTGTAATAAGATCTCTTTTGAGACATTCGATGTAATAAGTGTGTGACTGAACTCTGTTATAAATCCTCGAGTACTGTGTGTGTCAGCATTACCGATCCAGGGATGACACCTATACACAGAGGTCTGACTGTTTGAGGTTGGATCGCTACATAACCCAAGTAAAAGAGGTGCGCGTAATAGTTGTGCAAAGAGAACGGTGGTAAGGACAATCCATGGAATCCAAATCATCGTTGCTCTCAAGAGCTCAATTCGTCAACTCATGGGATTGTGAGGTTGACGAGTGTTCATAAGTACCTACACAAGACAAAGGCAAAGGGAAAATTGTGTGCGCGTGGTATCTGTACATATCATCCATCATGATGCGTACGTGCATGTGTTGGTTAGCACAAAATATCCAATGCTCAAATAAATGAGATGCGTGATATAGAAACATGTCATCCATCATGAGAGGTGTGTTATTATGTATAGCATAATGGAGACTGAAATTGTGTAATGCATCATGAGAAATATGTAGAGCATTGTTATTCATGGAATGCATTGATGTCTACTACACAACTTATTTTTGTAGACTCGTGTTGGGCCTCGAAGCACAGAGTTTTGTAGGATAGTAGCAAACTTCCCTCAAGTGGATGACCTAAGGTTTATCAATTCGTGGGAGGCATAGGACGAAGATGGTCTCTCTCAAACAACCCTGCAACCAAATAATAAAAAGTCTCTTGTGTGCCCAATACACCAAATACAATGGTAATTTGTATAGGTGCACTAGTTCGACGAAGAGATGGTGATAAAAGTGTAGCGATGATAGTAGATATTGATTTTTGTAATAGGAACAATAAAAAACAGCAAGGTAGCAATTGAGAAAACAGAGCACAAACGGTATTGCAAGCTTGAAAATGAGGCCTAGGGTCCGTACTTTCGCTAGTGCAATCTCCCAACAATGCTAATATAATTGGATCATATAACCATCCCACAACGTGTGATGATGAATCACTCCAAAGTTCCTATCTAGCGGAGAACATAAGAAGAAATTGTTTGTCGCTATTCTTTCCGATCGATCTATCCAAGAGTTCGTACTAAAATAACACCAAGTTATTCTTTTCGATCAATCTATCAAGAGTTTGTACTAAAATAACACTAAGTTATTTTTTTTGATCAATCTATCAAGAGTTCATACTAAAATAACACTAAAGAAAATTCAGATTCATAATACTCAATCCAACGCAAAGAACCTCAAAGAGTGTCCCAAAATTTCTACCAGAGAAACAAAAGACGAGAACGTGCATCAACCCCTATGCATAGATTACCCCAATGTCACCTCGGGAATCCGCGAGTTGAGTGCGAAAACACATATCAAGTGAATCAATATAATACCCCATTGTCACTAGGGTATTCATATGTAAGAAATATATCAAGTGCTCTCAAATCCATAAAAGTATTCAATCTGATAAAATGAAATCTCAAAGGGAAAACTCAATTCATCAGAACAAGATAGAGAGGGAGAAAAACCATATGATCCAACTATATTAACAAAGCCAAAGACACATCAAGATCCCAACATCTCAAGAACACAAGAGAGAGAGAGAGGGAGGGAGATTAAACACATAGCTACTGGTACGAACAATCTCGTGGCTACAGAGGCCTGCGGCGGCGGAACTTCTGATCTAGGGTTACCCCGAGGGTTTTTGGAATATTTGACGATTTATAGGGCGAAGAGACAGTGCAGGAGGCCACCGAGGTGGGCACAACCCACCAGGGCACGCTTGGGCCCCCAGGCGCGCCCAGGTGAGTTGTGCCCCTCTCGGGGCAGCCCTCTAGTACTTCCTTGGCCCATTGGTGGTCTTCTGGTCCAAAAAAAATCTCCAAAAAGTTTCGCTGCATTTGGACTCCGTTTGGTATTGATTTTCCGCGATGTAAAAAAAACAAGCAAAAAATAGCAACTGGCACTGGGCACTATGTCAATAGGTTAGTCCCAAAAAATGATATAAAGTTGCTTTAAAATGATTGTAAAACACCTAAGAATGATAATATAATAACATGAATACTTCATAAATTATAGATACATTGGAGACGTATCATGCATATGGTGCACGCAATTATGGGAATCATGCAAAGTGTGGAATGCATCAAAATCTCCTAATATGTATGAGGAAACTATGGGGGTCTCATCATGAGCATTTGTAGAAACATCACATGGAGAATATTGACAACATCCAAAATAAAGCATATTTGGAACAATGTGATCATGGCATGGCATATAATTGCGCAAATCATGTAAAGGAAGATGGAAATATCATCGCATGAAAAGCAGAAGCCAATGACCATCATCTCGTCATCTATGCCATAAGTGCAAATGGGATTTATTTTAATGGGGCATGCACAGTTACTATGTTGAGATTGAAATGATGCAATATGGGAGATCTCACTCATGGCATATGACACGTTTATTGGATTGTCAAACATGACGTGACCAATAGAATTTTCACATGATATCCTATGGAGCATAGTATCACAACTAGGCAACTCAACATGCTCATCATCATATTCATCATAAATTGGTAAGTCATGACATGAGGAAGTCGCACTAGCATGAAGCATGGTAATAGGTGTGTCAACATCATGCAAGCAATCATTGGTGGGATAGTCCACTAGTGGGACAAGAGAAGCACCATCACCTATGTTACCTTTGGAGTGTCTCTTATGTGTTGTAGGTTAGGTGTTGAAGACCAAGTCGTGGTCATCTTCATCTTGATGGAACCACGTGGGCGGTGCATCTTCTTCCACCATGGCCACTAGTTTTCCCATTGGATGTATGCACTCGTCGAGGGTAGGCTCGTCGTCATGTAGGAGACCTAGCACCAAAGAAAACACTCTCGGAGTAGAGGTTAAGTCGTTAGAAATCATAGTGGCCTCACATGTCGTGTCAACTACCTCACTCACTAAGTGTTGTGGCTCACCCACTCCCTCTTGGATTCTCTCACTTGTATGGCTGGTGGTGTCACTCAAATGGCTCTCAACCTCACATAGGATGTGTGGCATGCTCTCGAGTGTGGGGCTAGTGGTGGTCAGCTCATGCTCTCATAGGAAATGCTCTCAATGTCATATATGGTGGAGTTACTCATCGCACTCATGGGGTGGTGGCTCTCCTCACATAGCAATTGGGGCATCTCATCATATGTGGGTGTCGGGGTGTAGGTTGAAATGTCTCCATGCTCAACTTCTATCGCTGCCTTGGTTGAAGGGATAGTCCCATGCTCAACCTCCTCGTACATAACGCCTCCAAAGTTGAATGCCGTAGGAAGTGGCAAATAATCATGCTCCACTGAGACGAAAGATAATGTCTCATGTGCGGTATCGTAGCTTGACTCGGAGTATGAGTCCACTATGGGTGCCGTATTCATGTTGTTGAAGATGTTCGTGCTCATCACCGTGGTCGAAGGGGATGGCCCTTCCTCAACTGTCTTGTCGTCGTCTTGTATGAGGCCCATATGATGTGTCACCTCGTAGCTCGCCTCCATGACCAAAGGGAATTTCCCATGCTCGGCCTTCTTCCTTGAGGGGCTTCCGAAGATGGAAGCGTCGCCCTTGCTTGTAGGTGGTCCCCTTGTTGTTGAAGATCTCGATGTAGGTGAACTCGTGGGAAGTAGGCGAAGATGTCGTACGTCCAAAGGCGAAGATGCCTTGATAACACTTGGCGAAGATGCCGAAGTGGTGGTGGTAGTCGTTGCTACCTCTTTGGGGTGCTTGTCTCGCGGTCTTCTCTTGTGCTCATGAAGTTTGGCCTTGGCGTGAAGTAGAGCTTGTTGGGACTTGTAGGTGTACGCATCTAGAGCATATTCATGATGATGTCGTTGTCGTGCTTAAGCTCGTAGTAGATGTCGTTGTCGTGCTTAAGCTCGTAGTAGATGTCGTTCGTTGTCGTCGTGCACATGATTCTTGGAGGTGGCTTGCCCTTCATGACGATGTGGATCACGAATGGGATGGTAGTAGCCATGGAGATGTGGACGTGGACAAATTGCACTAGCGTCGCTTGGGTGCTCCAAAGATGACTGACTTGCTCGTCGTCGCCTTGAATATGACGAAGGGGAAGTAGACTTGTAGTTTTCCATCATGTCGCGTAGTTGATCCTTGAGCTCGTCCAACTTGTTATTGATGTAGTCCCTTTTCCTTGCTTTGGAGTGTCGTATGTCGATGGCAAGGTTGTCGATGCGCTTTCGCAAGGTAGATTGTGCTCCTTGTTTCTTGGTGTAGACCGAAGATGGACGTTTTGGTGATGTAGTTGTTCGCGCCATCGTTGTTGTCGAAGACCGAAGATGAAATGCCTTGCCTATCCATCACAAGACTCGAGCAAATGTGAGTGGGAGAAAGAGAAGAACTAGACCCAATGTTGAAGATGGATCAATGATCACTCAATAATGTATCAAGGAAATGGCACAATTGGTACTGGATCTTGTCAATTCTCACACCTACACAATTAAGGCTTATGGAGTAGCTTGGTGAGGATGGCGGCACAAAAATTTGATGCAAAATGTTAGCAAGAGCTAATAATGTTGAAAGAGATTCACAAATTCACAAGTGAAACAAGTAGACCAATAGCAATGTGGGCACATGGAAACACGCGCACGAATAGATAAAATGTGGTTGTGCAACCAAGGATTGAGCGGAAAACATGGAATCCACGGAAAATGCTCTTGTCGCACAACACTAGAGAGACGCTAGCTGATTGCTCAATAGGCGGATACGAACTTGTGCACTACCTATATGAGACAAAATGTAGTGACTTCCTATTGTCGGTGTCAAATCCAGCATATCTCATAGTAGGGGTCCTAAGCTAGGCGTCTTGGAACGATGGTAAGATGGACATAAGATTTTACCTAGGTTCGGGATCTCTCGAAGAGATAATACCCTACGTCCTGCTTTTGATTGTATTCATATGAGGGATAGTACAAAGTACATGTATCTACTATGAGATTGTTCTAATGAATATTAGATGTTCTATTGACTAGCCTGGCCTCGGTTTATATAACACACTAGAGGCCTAGGGTTTAGAGGAGTCCTTGTCTTGGGCGCCAAGTCTTGTGGAATCCTCCTTGTATACGGCATGGGCTGTCCGAAGTGGCCCATAAGTGAACCGCCATGGGGGTCCTTGGCCTGATCCAGGTGACTGGGAGACGACATGGTAAGTACCCCCTAGTCCAGGACACCGTTAGTAGCCCCCTGAACTGGTCTTAAAGTTGGGGCCGCTCCTCAATTCTTCCGAACTATTCTTCATCTTCGGTCATCGGTCTTGAAAACTGGTGCAACAAATCTTCTCATCTTCGATCTTGAGGATCACCGAAGTGAATTTGAAGACTTTACACATCGGGTATCTGAGGAGCCCCTTAAATTTTTGGCCTTTAGCAATGCCTTGTTATTTTTTACGCCACACCTCGGGTTTGAAGTTGTTCCCGTGCAACGGTGTCCTCTTGCATCCGGGCTCCAAGGTCGGACTGCATACGAGGTATCTTTTGCAGCCGAACACAAACGCCGGACCACTTCCGAGCTCAACACCGAAATCTATCCGAGCTCCAACGTTGTACTGTATCCAAAGTGACATAGATTACCTCAGGTTTGAAAAAGTTTGTAGGAGGTTACCCGAGCTTAACACTGAAAAAGTTCTCTATGGAGTTGATAACCCACAAGTATAGGGAATCGCAACAGTTTTCGAGGGTAGAGTATTCAACACAAATTTATAGATTCAACACAAGGGGAGCCAAAGAATATTTGAAAGTATTAGCATCTGAGTTGTCAATTCAACCACACCTAGAGATTAATTATCTGCAGCAGAGTGATCAGTAGAAAAGTAGTTTGATAGTTTTGATAGTAGTGACAACAACAATAGTAACAGTAACAGTGATAACAGTAATTTTGTAGCAAGTGTAACAGTGATGATAGTAGTAGTAACTTAGCAGAAACAATATGGAAAAGTTCGTAGGCATTGGATCGGTGACTTGTTGGATGATATTCATCATGTGACAGTTATAACCTAGGGCGAAACGTCACTAGTTCCAGTTCATCGATATAATGTTGGCATGTATTCCGTAAATAGTCATACGTGCTTTATTAAAAAAAACTTGGATGACATCTTTTGTCCTACCCTCCCGTGGCAGAGGGGTCCATATTGGAAACTATGGGATATTAAGGCCTCCTTTTAATAGAGAACCAGAACAAAGCATTAACACATAGTGAATACATGAACTCCTCAGACTACGGTCATCATCGGGAGTGGGCCCGATTGTTGTCACTCCGGGGTTGCTTGATCATAACACGTAGTAGGTGACTATAACTTGCAAGACCGGATCTAGAACATGGATATAATGATGATAACATAAACGGTTCAGATCTGAAATTATGGCGCCCCGGACCAAAGTGTCAAGCATTAAGCATGCAAAGTCATAGCAACATCAATCTAAGAACATAGTGGATACTAGCGATCAAGCCCTAACAAAACTAACTCGATTACATGATGAATTTCATCCAACTCCTCACCGACCAGCGAGCCTAAGAAGGAATTACTCACTCCCGGTGGGGAGCATCATGGAATAGGCGATGGAGAAGGGTTGGTGATGACGAAGAACGAAGACCCCCCCCCTCTCCGGAGCCCCAAACGGACTCCAGATCTGCCCTCCCAAGGAAGAACAGGGCTTGGCGGCGGCTCCCTCTCGTGGATCGTGATAATTCTTTCTTCCTAATTTTTCTCTCCAAAAAATAGGAATTTATATCATTGGTTTCAGGGTCAGCGGGGCCACTAGGTGGGGACAACCCACCTGGGCACGCCAGGAGAGGGGGCGCGCCCAGGTGGGTTGTGCCCACCCAGGGGACCATCTCCGCCAGGTCTTGGCTCCGAAAATTCTTATATATTATATAAAAATTCCTCGCAAAGTTTAGTTCCATTCTGAGAACTTTTATATCTGCACAAAAACAACACCATGGTAGTTCTGCTGAAAATAGCGTCAGTCCGGGGTTAGTTTCATTCAAATCATGCAAATTAGAGTCCAAAACAAGAGGAAAAGCGTTAGGAAAAGTAGATACATTGGAGACATATCAACTCCCCCAAGCTTAAACCTTTTCTTGTCCTCAAGCAATTCAGTTGATAAACTGAAAGTGAAAAAAGAAAAAACTTTTACGAACTCTTTTGCTCTTGTTTGCATAAATAAGCTTAAACAACATCCAGGTTTTCACCAACATTATAACTAACCATGTCGACAATAACTCTTAAAGATTAAAATGACTCATATCAATGACACAATCAACTAGCGATCAATAATAAGATATCTCAAACAGCAATACGTTGTCAAAACAACCACGATATAATATGACAATAGTGGTATCTCGCTAGCCCTTTCTGAGACCGCAAAACATAAATGCAGAGCACCTCCAAAGTCCAAGCAGCGACTAAACATTGTAATTCATGGTAGAAAAGATCCAGTCATGATGCACCCAACATTAGCTACACAATGCATAAATCATGACAACTGTGCTCTACTCATTTTCTGGCGCTTGTTTTAGAAGGCGATGACACAACATAAAAGTAAATAGATACTCCCTTCGCAGAGGGAAGCAGTGATTTGTAGAGGTGCCAGAGCTCAATTTTTAAAATAGAGATAAATGATTATTTTGGGACATGCACCCTTCTCATTTACTTCACGACTCTCAGTTATCAATATCTCCCATGCTAAACAAGCTAGTGGCGATCCCAAGCGATAAAAGTAAAGGTTTTGACTCCATTGGGAGTTTTTGTTTGATTATTTGAGCGATTAACTCTTTTTGTATTTTGCAGATTGAGACTGGGCATCCCTATTACTGCCCTTTTCTCGTGCGATGGCGAGTGAATAAACACTCGACCAGAGAATAACCCGCTTAGCATGGAAGATATCGACTACCTCCTGTCGTTCCATGAACGATCCAAGCACACAAAACAGATATTTTTAGAAGTTTTTATAGGTGGCACATGCAAATTTACTTTGGACGGCAGGGTAATAACTTATATAGTTAGGTATGGTGGACTCATATGGAATAACTTTGGGTTCAAGGTTTTAGATGTACAAGCAGAATCCCCACTTAGTACAGGCGAAGGCTAGCAATTAGATTGAGAAGCGGCCAGCTAGAGAGCAACAACGATCATGACCATGCGTTATGCATAAGTAACATTGGACACTAGCATGAGTAGGATATGATCACCATGAACATAAACATTACAGAGGCTATGTTGGTTTTGATTCAACTACATGCATGAACATGTACCAAGTCAAGCCACTTGAACATTCATAGGAGGATACCATATCATCATACTACATCACAATCATTTTAATGATATGTTGATAACCAAGATAAATCATTATCAACTCCCAGCTACTTATGCATGGCATGAGAAACTATAATCTCTAATTGTCATTGCAAACATGTTTAATCCTAATGGGTTGAATCATGGATGCTAGGTTAAACGTATTTACACACACAGAACAAGTCAAGTTCATACCAGTTTCTCTCTACCACGGCCAGTTCATCGAATGTCATCATTATTGCCTTTCACTTGCACGACCGAATGATATGAAAATAATGATAGTGCAAGAGTGCCATGGACTAAGCTGGAATCTGCAAAACATTTTACTCAACAGGAGAAGACAAGGTAAAATGCGCTCTTTATTAGTTCAACAATTATTCAATTGAGAGACACTCAACATTTTCATTGTGGTCTTCTCCTCGATACAAGTTGAATAAAAAGAAAAGAAATTCAGATAAAACAAACTGAAATATTTTTGGAGTTTTTGGTTTTCTTGAACAAGAAAATAAGGGAAAAACAAAAACGAGGAAAACTATTTACACGGAAAAGCTCCCAACAAGCAAAAGAAGAACAAGGAAATCTTTTTGGGTTTTATTTTTAATGTTACTGCTAAGCATTCATAGAAAGTAAATTAACTACAACTATTTTGTTTGGGTTTTTCTAAGGTTTATCAAACTCACGAGAAGAAAGCAAGAAAATAAATATAAGCATGGATGATACAATGGAAAAGTGTGGACACCGACAAATAGAATAAATAGACATGAATGTAAAGTAGATGGAAACACGTACTCCCCCAAGCTTAGGCTTTTGGCCTAACTTGGTAGTCAATCAGTAGCCTGGAGGGTAGTAGGGGTGCTGAGGAGTGGGCATCCACTCGTCCCACTGTGGAGGCTCCTCCTGTGCTGCCTCCTCAGCAGCTTGAGTGTTCCAGTAGGTGATGATGTCCGCGGAAATGATCCTATATCCGCCCCTGGCAGTAGAATCAAACAAAGCAGGTGCAGGTAGTGGAATAATATAATGAGTTTTAATGCTAAAAACCAGGTTATAAGGAATAGGAATGTGAGGATAATCTCGTGCAAGAAAATGATGGTGCTCCATGGCTGCCCTGTCTAGGTAGACCTTGGTCAAAGGGTAATGATGAGGGCGTATCTCAACCTCAAAGTGAGCCGTCAAACGAGTAGCAAAAATCCCACCATGTACCCTGTGATTTATTAAGATGGAGGCGACGAGCCACAATAGCTCCCAAGCTATGGGTGTTGTCGCCCTCTAGTGCTCGACGTAAAATAGCAAAGTCTGGTGCACTGAGCGCACCTACTTTCTTTCCAGCAAGCAAGCACTTAGCAACAAATAAAGCAAAATAATGTACGGCAGGAAAATGTATGCTAGCAGCCGTAGTGGCTAACACACCCCTCTCATCTCCCTCTGCCAAAGTGCGATAAAAATCCTCAAACCCAGCCGGCCTAGGCTCAGCAAAGCTCCCATTGGAAGGGATCAAGCATATATCACAAAATTCAGTAAGTGATATCTGATGGTTTTCAGCATATAAATCGAAGTTCACTTCAGGAGGATTTTTCCTAGGCAGGAAAGTAAAACTCTGAACAAAGATATTTGTGAGGATTTGGTGCTGGTCACACTCATCCGCGATGAAGTTGGTGAGGCCGACATTCACAACATATTGCGTGAACGCTTGAAGGATTCCCGCCTCTTCGAGGAACGGGGTATGTGGCCATTCGCGCGGCCGTACCTCTGCCAACCTTCGGGGGTGGAGATCACTCTGAGAAGACTCCCCAATAATACCCTTGTAGTTCTTCTTAGAGCCAAACTTCCTGAAGATATTCATGTCCGCATACAATTTTCTGAAAATAAAAATTTTGGTGTGACAAAAATTTGTCAACAAAACTTTGTAAGATTGATAGCAAGTAGTCACAGGGGTACATAGAAGCCATAGCAAGCATTCAAACTACTTAGAACACTAAGAATTTAACATGCAAGCACATCTACAGCAGCACCAAGAGTAACTAATTATTCAAAATATAAACCACTAAAGCAAAAACTAATTGGACAAATGGTGGAGTCACATACCAACAAACAATCCCCCGAAACAGTTTCGGAAACGAAGCTTTGAGCAAAGAGATCGAAATCCGCGTGTTTGAGCTCAAGAACATGGGAGAGAGAGAAATGGAGATTTTTTTGGAGATAAGTGATGATGTGGGATGAAGAGGTAAGTGAGGGGGGCCATGTGGGGACCACAACTCACCAGGGCGCGCCTGGGGGTGCTGGCGCGCCTAGGTGGGTTGTGCCCACCTGGTGCACCTCCCTCTGTTGTTTAATGCACCGAAAATTCTCAAATATTCAAAAGAAAATCATGTAAAATCTTCAGGGCATTCTGAGAACTTTTATTTTTGGGTCATTTTTATTGCACGGGAAATTCAGAAAACAGACAAAAACATGGCATTTTATTTTATTTAACTAATAAAAACAGAAAAAAAAAGGTAGGTATAGAAGGTAGTGCTTACTAAATTCATCAACTTCATACCATTAAAAATGATCCATTAATAAGGTTGATCAAGTCTTATTAACAACGACTTTCGATTAGCGAGAAACCGAAGAACTTTCATAAATCACTAAGTTACCTCAATGGGGATATGCATTTCCCCAACAATAAGTATTTCATATTTCTTTTTGACCGTAGGTAGAGGTATTTGAAAACTTCCAATAGTGATTGTTGGAGATTTTTCAATAACATTAATACCATTCACTTGGAATTGTTTCTTCGAAAAGTGCATCGTATGCTCATTGCCATTAATATGAAAAGTGACCTTGCTTTTATTGCCATCAATAACAGCCCATACAGTGTTCAAGAAGGGTCTACCAAGGATAATCAACATGTTGTCGTCCTCGGGCATCTCAAGTATAACAAAGTTGGTCAAAATAGTAACATTAGCAACAACAACGGGCATATCCTCACAGATACCAATAGGTATGGTAGTTGATTTGTCAGCCATTTGCAAAGATATTTCAGTAGCTGTGAGTTTATTCAATTCAAGTCTTTTATATAAAGAGAAAGGCATAACATTAACACCAGTTCCTAAATCACACAAAGCAGTTTTCACATAATTCTTTTTGATAGAGCAAGGTATAGTTGGTATTCCCGGATCTCCATGTTTTTTAGGTACTCCATCTTTAAAAGTGTAATTAGCAAGCATAGTGGAGATTTCAGCTTCTGGTATTTTTCTCTTATTTGTGATGATGTCTTTCATATACTTTGCATAAGGAGGCATTTTTAGGATATCAGTCAAGCGAGTATGCAAAAATACTGGCCTCAACATTTCAGCAAAGCATTCAAATTCTTCATCATCATCATTCTTTTTAGTTGGCTTAGGTAGAAAAGGCATAGGTTTTTGAACCCATAGTTCTCTTTCTTTACCATGTTTTCTAGCAACAAAGTCTCTTTTGTCATATCTTTTATTCTTAGCTTGTGGGTTATCAAGATCAACAGGTGGTTCCATCTCAACATCATAATCTGGTTCTTTATCATTGGTTGGTTGAGAGTCTTCATGAACCACATCATTAACTTTTTCATTATCAGTAGGAGAGTGTTCATTGCCAGATTGAGTTCCAGCATCAGAGATAGAAATTTCATTATCAGTATCAGGAGGTTTCTCTATTTCAGGTTCACTAGAAGCATGTGAAGTCCTATCATTTTTCTTTTTATTTTTCTTTTTGTGAGGACTAGGTGCACTAGTGTTGGCTCTTTCTGAATCTTGTTTAATTCTTTTAGGGTGTCCCTCGGGATAAAGTGGTTCCTGAGTCATTTTACCACCTCTACTTACAACTCTAACAGCAAAGTCATGCATATTATGATTCATTTCATCAAGTAATTCTGTTTGATATTTAGCAACTTATTCTAACTAAATTTGAACCATAGAAGCATGTTTTCCAACACCTCTAACATCATTTGAGATTCTAAATAACAATTCACTCAAGCGAGCAATCATATCAGAATTATATTTCAATTGTTTCATAACATTTGCATTGAAGTGGTCTTGTTTTCTAATATAGTTTTCAAACTCATAAAGGCATTGACTAGGATGCATATTGTGAGGATTATCACTATCATTAAACTTATTAAGAGAATTTACCTCTACCACCTTAGACGGTGGTGGTGTATTGAGCCCATGTGTTTCTTCAATAGGAGGTAAATTTTTAACATCCTCAGCTTTAATACCTTTTTCCTTCATAGATTTCTTTGCCTCTTGCATATCTTCAGGACCGAGATATAATATACCCCTCTTCTTCAGAATGGATTTAGCCGATGGTTCAGGAGTAGTCCAATCATCATAGTTTTTCAATATGTTATTCAATAATTCCTCAGCTTGCCCAATAGTTCGTTCCCTAAAAACACAACCAACACAACTATCTAGGAAGTCCCTAGAAGCATCGGTTAGTCCATTACAAAAAATATCAAGTATTTCATTTTTCTTAGGAGGATGATTAGGCAAAGCATTAAGTAACTGGCAAAGCCTCCCACAAGCATGTGGGAGACTCTCTTCTTTAGTTTGCACAAAGCTAAATATTTCCTGTAAGGCAGCTTGTTTCTTATGAGCAGGAAAATATTTTTTAGAGAAGTAATAAATCATATCCTGAGGACTACACACACAACCAGGAGCAAGAGTGTTGTACCAAGTTTTAGCATCACCCTTAAATGTGAAAGGAAATAATTTGAGAATAAAGTAGTAGCGGGTTTCTCATCATGAGTAAAAAGGGTGGTTATATCATTCAACTTGGTAAGATGTTCCACAACAGTTTCAGTTTCATAACCATGGAAAGGATCAGATTCAACCAAAGTAATTAACTCTGGGTCGACAGAGAATTCATAATCCTTATCATCAATAAAGATAGGTGAAGCAGCAAACTTAGGATCACATTTCATTCTAGCATTCAGAGATTTTTCCTTATACTTGCATAGTAATTTCTCTAGATCATCTCTATCATTGCAAGCAAGAATATCTCCAGTTATTTCTTAACTCATAACGTAACCTTCTGGTACATTAGGCAATTCACATCTAGGAAGGCTAGTTCTAGCAGGTGTTTCAGGAGATTCAGATTGAAGCTCATCATCAGATCCAACAACATCATGTTGTATAACTCTAGCAATTTGTTTATCAAGAAATTCACCTAGTGGCACATCATCATTATCAAGCAAGGTACTAGCATCATCATAAGCATCATTCATAGTAGAAGTAGCATCATCAATAACTTTCGACATATCAGAATTAATAGCATGTGGTGGCATTGAAAGTTTATTCATAATAGAAGGTGAATCTAAAGTAGAACTGGATGGAAGTTCCTTACCTCCCCTCGTCCCTGAGGGGAATATCTTGGTCTTAGGATCCTTCAAATTCTTCATAGTGATAATATGAAAATAATCCCAAGTGACTCAACAAATATAGCTATGCTCCCCGACAACGGCGCTAGAAAAAGGTCTTGATAACCCACAAGTATAGGGGATCGCAACAGTTTTCAAGGGTAGAGTATTCAACCCAAATTTATGGATTCAACACAAGGGGAGCCAAAGAATATCTGAAGGTATTAGCAGCTGAGTTGTCAATTCAACCACACCTAGAGATTAATTATCTACGACAAAGTGATCAGTAGCAAAGTAGTTTGATAGTTTTGATAGTAGTGACAACAGCAATAGTAACAGCAACAGTGATAACAGTAATTTTGTAGCAAGTGTAACAGTGATGATAGCAGTAGTAACTTAGCAAAAACAATATGGAAAAGTTCGTAGGCATTGGATTGGTGACTTGTTGGATGATATTCATCATTTGACAGTTATAACCTAGGGCGACATGGCACTAGCTCCAATTCATTGATGTAATGTAGGCATGTATTCCGTAAATAGTCATACGTGCTTAATTAAAATAACTTGCATGACATCTTTTGTCCTACCCTCCCGTGGAAACGGGGTCCATATTGGAAACTAAAGGATATTAAGGCCTGCTTTTAATAGAGATCCGGAACAAAGCATTAACACACAGTGAATACATGAACTCCTCAAACTACGGTCATCACCGGGAGTGGGCCCGGTTGTTGTCACTCCAGGGTTGCCAGATCATAACACGTAGTAGGTGACTATAACTTGCAAGATCGGATCTAGAACATGTATATAATGATGATAACATAAACGGTTCAGATCTGAAATCATGGCACCTGGGCCCAAAGTGTCAAGAATTAAGCATGTCAAAGTCATAGCAACATTAATCTAAGAACACAGTGGATACTAGGGATCAAGTCCTAACAAAACTAACTCAATTACATGATGAATCTCATCCAACTCCTCATCGACCAGCGAGCCTACAAAGGAATTACTCACTCCCGGTAGGGAGCATCATGGAATTGGCGATGGAGAAGGGTTGGTGATGACGAAGAACAAAGATCCCCCTCTCCGGAGCCCCAAACGGACTCCAGATTTGCCCTCTCGAGGAAGAATAGGTCTTGGAGGCGGCTCCGTCTCGTGGATCGCGACAATTCTTTCTCCTTGATTTTTTCTCCAAAAATAGGAATTTATAGCATTGGTTTCAGGGCCAACGGGGCCACCAAGTGGGGACAACCCACCTGGGCGCGCCGGGAGAGGGGGGCGCGCCCTGGTGGGTTGTGCCCACCCAAGGGCCCCTCTCCGGTAGGTCTTGGCTCGAAAAATTCTTATATATTATATAAATATTCCTCTCAAAGTTTCGTTCCATTCCAAGAACTTTTATTTCTGCACAAAAACAACACCATGGTAGTTCTGCTGAAACAACGTCAGTCCGGTGTTAGTTTTATTCAAATCATGCAAATTAGAGTCCAAAACAAGAGGAAAAGCGTTAGGAAAAGTAGATACATTGGAGACGTACTAGGAGCCAGCCGCTCACAGCCGAGTTTTATGCCGGACTGCTTCCGAGGTGATGCACCACCTTGGGCTTGGGCTTATTGTTTGCGGATTTTATTTTCGATGGATAAGCGAGCAAAAAGTTGTGAGGGTCTGAAGATCAGGGGCTAAACTGTAAAATAAAACTGTGAATAGGTCCCTGGTAGGAAACTAAAATAAAAAGAAAAGTCCTATCAAACGAACGTTAGCTACAGAACACTAATGAACGAATTTGTTCACTGTGAAGACCTAACTAGCAAACCGTCACTAGATAAATCTAACTAAAAATAAAACCGAATCTAAGAAGAAAAACCATAGTAAACCGGAACTAAACCGATATATATATAAAAAAACCAATCTACTCGATAGATCTAATCTAGAGCATTGACTTATGATTGAACGGAGGGGAAGAGTTGGTGGCTTACAGTGGGATGGTCGCCGGCGATGCGGCTCGCACATCAGTGGCGGTGGCCCTCCGATCATCGGCGGGGTCGGCGGAGGAGACCATGGGACGCAGCGCTCGGAGGCGGTTCCAACGATGGTCCCCGGTGCCCCTAGGGACGACGTAGACGGGCGGCGGTGAGCTCGGGGCAGAGTTGGCGTTCGGGGTCGTCAACGACGGAGCTCCGGTGGTCTTCCGTCTCGGAGTAGTGGGCGGGCAGGTGTCGGGGATCGCGGGGGATCGAGGGGTGGTCTTGGAGGACGACGAGCGCGTCGGGAGTGGGCTCTAGGGCATCAATGGCGGTGGCGGTTGCCTCGGACTTCGGTGAGAAATCGAGGAGGAAACTGTGGGTCTCGGCGAGGGGAAAAAAGGGGGAAAGGGTCGAGGGAGACAGGGTTTATATCGGGAGGGGCAGGCGATGGTGTGGCGGAGGGGCAAGGGGCGGCTAGGTGTCTGGGATGGACACGACAGGGCGGCGGCGGCGCTGTCGTGGCGGCGGCAGACTCTTGCTGGAGGTCGGGGGCGACGCGCAGGGAAAGGCCAGCTGGGCCGTGGCCTGGCAATGGCTCGATCGCGGTTTAAAAAAATAGTTTTTAGAGAAAATAAAATAAAATCAAATAAAATAAGAATATACTATAGGCATATAATATATCCAGTTTTTCATAAAAAAGATTTTCTACAACATGAACATTTTTGTAAAGTCAAATAAAATACATAAAAATTAAAATAAAGCAAAGAGTGCTGCTGGTTCAATAAAAATTCAATAAAAACCATTTTAAAAATATGAAACTAATTTCAAATTTATTTCTCCCCAATTTTCTAATGTAGGGAATCATTTTACCCTAATTTCCAAATATTTTATTTTTGGAGAAAAATAATTTGAATAAAACTCCAATAACTCCAAATTGAAAATAATTTCAAAGGGACTTTAGGTTTGATTCTTTTAAACTTCCAACTCATATTTCATATGTTTTGAAGAAGTCATTTTATCTTCTCTCATGAAAATCATTGAGTTGCATAAAGTTTTTGAGTTTGAAATATTTCCAAATAAATTTCAAATATTTTCAAAAACCCTTTTCATTTATTTAAATGAAAGAAGTCATGTCATCTTCTCTCTAGGGTTTTGTGATGAAATAAATTTGAATTCATGGAGATCAGGAAGCAAGGTGAAAGTTTTGGGGAAGTCATTTTATTCCCTCTCGTTAACTTTCAAAAAGTTTTGAATTTCACCCAATTTCACACAGGCAACCTCACCACAATCGAACAATCAAATCAAAACTATTTATTTAATATAACATTCCAAAATTTAGAATTTTGGGATGTTACAATCATAACTCTATTCTCTGAGTCACTTGGGATTTATATTTGTTGATCACTATGAGGAATCCAAAAGATCCACTACTAGGAAAAGGGCTATAGATGAAATTGACACTAATGGCGCACCAGAGAAGTGGTGCGCCACTACTATATACTAATGGCGCACCATGTGCTGATGCGCCATTAGTGTGGAAGACACTAATGGCGCACCAGACACACGTTGCGCCACTAGTAACATTTTTTTTTCATTTTTCCAAACATACTAATGGCGCATCCAGGTAAAGTGCGCCATTACTAGTTCTAACTAGTAATGGCGCACCAGCCACACAGTGCGCCACTACTGTATTTTTTTTATTCTTTTTTTTTGCAAAACTACTAATGGCGCACCGTGGCATAGTGAGCCATTACTAGTTTAAACTAGTAATGGCGCACTACGCAACGGTGCGCCATTAGTATATATATATATATATATATTATTTTTTTGCAAACTACTAATGGTGTACGGCCAGCAGGTGCGCCATTAGTATGTTGGGTTACTAATGGCCCATGTGTGGGTGGTGCGCCATTAGTAACCTGGGACCAGCTAGATATTTTGGACAGCCACACCTACACACTCACTTTCCTCACTTCATCCCCTCCACCTCCTTCTCCAAGATTGTCGGCTGTCTCCTTCTCCTCACCTCATTTGCACCATAGATTCATCAAAATTAAGTGGTTAAATTACCTTTTTTGATAGGTAAGTAAGGGGAAAGCTATCTTTATGTTGTAGATCTACTTTTTTTCTCCCTAGCTCGCTCCAACTACATGCACATGCACTTTTTTTGTGGCCTAGCTAGATCTATGTATGTTTGTGGTGTTGCATATGTTTGTGGTGTTGCATATGTTTGTGGTGTTGCATATGTTTGTGGTGTTGCATATGTTTGTGGTGTTGCATATATGTTTGTGTTTGCAGGTACCGGTATTTGAAATGTGATAGTTGCCAATATTTTGCCGGAATGTTGATTCATTTCCGTTTCGGCGAGAATTTTGGCACTATGCATTCTTTTTGGTCCTATTTTTAGGGAAAGTCATGCCAAATTTTTTCTTGGTTCTAAAATATCGTTTTGCTCTACCCCGCAGGCGACCATGGTCCGCACGATGACCGAAGGCATCATGAATAGGTTTTTGAGCTCCACGAAGGCCGAGATGCTTCAAAAGAACGAGATGGAGATAAGATGTCCGTGTCGAAGATGCAAGCTGAAGAGCCTTATTGCGGGCCCGGATTCTGGGCAGGTGCGGGACCACCTGCTCTTGCGTGGTTTCATGGATGGCTATCGGTGGCAAGGTGATGAAGATGACTATGAAGTCGTCAATGGGGGCCTGGCAAGAAATGAGGAAGGGCAGCAAGACAACCACCGCGGCTCGGGCGGGCGAGAAGACGAAGAATCTCCAGGACATGATCACGACGGTGATGCTGTACATAGTCATCATGTAGAAGATGCCGGACATGATGATGAGGAAGATGCCGGAGCAGACGAAGGGCATGATCATGAAGATGAAGATGCCGGTGGAGCAGACGACGATGGACCATCGATGGGCTGGGTGCAGGACCCTCATATTCAATTGCTGCTTCTCAAGCAGACGGATAACGCAAGAGTTGCCGCCCGAGAGAAAGCCAAGCTGGATCAACTAGAGATAGATGCGGTTACTCCATTGTATGAAGGATGCAGGCCCGAGGTTACCCGCCTGAAAGTAACGCTCATGGCTCTGGAGATGAAGGTAAAACACAAAATGACCGACGCATGCTTTGACGAGAACATGTCATTCTGGCATGAACGTCTTCCCAAGGGGAACAAGTGCCCTGCCAGTTTTGAGGAGGCGAAGAAAATCGTGTGTCCTTTGGATTTACCGCACGTGAAATACCATGTGTGCATGAACAATTGCATCATTTATCGGGACGAGCACGTGGAGTCTACCATATGTCTGGTGTGTGGCGTCACTCGATACAAGAAGAGGAAGAAAGCTCCTCGAAAAGTGGTGTGGTACTTTCCGATCACTCCTCGTCTGCAGTGGTATTTCGCGGACCCTAAGGTAGCAAAGCTCCTGTGTTGGCACGCGGATAGGGAGGAGAAGAAGCGAGAAGATGATGCAAATGATCCAGAGATAAATAAAAAAGACAAGATGCTGAGTCACCCTAAGGATGGGAGCCAGTGGCAAGCGTTGAACTTCGAACACCCAGAATTTGGGAAGGATCCAAGGAACATCATGCTGGGCGCAAGCACCGATGGAGTCAATCCGCTTGGCAGCCAGAGAAGCACACATAACACCTGGCCTGTGTTTGTGTGGATGTACAACCTTCCCCCCTGGTTGTGCATGAAGAGGAAGTACATTGACATGAGTATGCTAATTGAAGGGCCGAAACAACCAGGGAACGACATCAATCTGTATCTGGGGCTGCTGAAAGAGAAGCTAGACACGCTGTGGAAAATGCCAGCCAATACGTGGGACTCCGCAGAGAAATAATATTTCCATATGAGAGCCGCACTGCTCACGACGGTGCACGACTATCTCGGTTACGGATATCTCGCGGGGCAGGTGGTCCACGGATTTTCTGGATGCGTCAGGTGCATGGATGACACAACGTATCGCCAGCTAGATAGAGATCCCGGGTCTTCGAAAACCGTGTTCATGGGACATCGAAGGTGGCTTCGCGACGATGACCCGTGGAGGAAACGCAAGGATCTGTTTGATGGTGAAACCGAACCCCAAAGACGCCCGCGTACGAGGAGCAGCGAGGAAATAGATGAGCTATTGAAAAATTGGAAAGATTGCCCACTGCTGGGAAAGAAGCAAAAGGCGCCAGAGCTGGGAAAGAAGCGAAAGGCGCCAGAGCCACTGCTGAAGGTATGAAAAACGAGGTCTGTTTTCTGGGACTTGCCATACTGGAAGATCCACCGTGTGCCTCACAGCCTTGATGTGATGCATATCACGAAGAACGTGTGCGAGAGTCTGCTTGGTACCCTGCTCAACATGCCAGAGAGGACCAAAGATGGGCTGAAAGCAAGGGCAGTCTTGAAATCAATGGGCATCAGGCAGGAGCCTCACGCTAATGATGATGATGATGATGATGATGATGATGATGATGATGAGGCGAAGCAGGACACAGAAAGTCGTCGCAAAGGCAAAAAGGCCAAGAAGACTGGAAATGACTACCCTCCCGCATGCTTCACTCTAAGTCAGGAGGAGATCAAGCAGTTTTTCACCTGCCTCGTAGGAGTAAAACTTCCTTACGGTTACGCGGGGAAGATAAGCAGATACCTAGACCCAGCGAAGCAGAAGTTCAGCGGGATGAAGTCTCACGACTGTCACGTGCTGACGGCGCAGATACTTCCAGTTGCAATCCGTGGGATCATGGACGCGCACGTCCGTGAAACGCTATTTGGCCTATGCATCTTTTTCGACATCATCTCTCGGAAGTCGGTTGGCGTGAGGCAACTCAGAAGGCTACAGGAAGAGATCGTGGTGATACTATGCGAGCTTGAGATGTACTTCCCGCCCGCATTCTTCGACGTTATGGTGCATCTGCTGGTCCATATCGTGGAGGATATCATCCAACTCGGGCCGATGTTCCTGCACAGCATGATGCCATTCGAAAGGATGAATGGTGTCATCAAAGGATACGTTCAAAACATGTCACGTCCAGAGGGAAGTATAGCCAGGGGCTTTCTGACCGAAGAGTGCATCTCCTACTGCACGAATTATCTTGGCATCGAGAACCCCGTTGGTCTGCCCGTCAACAGGCACCTCGGCAGGCTTGCTGGATGGGGTCACCGTGAGGGTCACCGCGAAATGCATGTCGACTTCGAGGGTCGACTCGCCGACTTTGAAAGAGCAAACCTAGTCGCGCTACAACACATAGATGTGGTCGATCCTTGGGTGGTAGAGCACAAAACCTTTATTGAGAAGACGTACAATGACCGAGGCCAACAGAGGACAGACGAAGATATAATCAAAGAGCACAACTCATGTTTCACACGTTTGTTCAAGCAGAAGCTTCTGTCGTACCCTTTACATGAGGATTCTTCCGCGGAAGAACAACTCATATTCGCCTTGTCACAGGGCGCCGAGCACAACCTGATGACCTATGAGGCGTACGATATCAACCGCTACACATTCTACGCCGAGGACAAGGACATGAAGAGCGATGGTTATCAGAACTCCGGGGTAACGATGGAATCCTACACTGGTAACGACAAGGATAGATACTACGAAAGGATCGAGGAGATCTGGGAGCTGAGCTACGCTGGAGAGAAGGTCCCGATGTTCCGTGTCAGATGGGCCAAGAGCATCCTAAAAGAAGACCGTTATTTCACCACCATGGTTATACCCGAAGCCAAATCCAAGACTACGGGCGCAAACATCACCGCGAAAAATGTGCCATGGGTACTGGCTTCCCAAGTGGACCAATGCTTCTTCATTACCGACCCATCAAAGCCCAGTCGTGTTGTCGTGAGGAGAGGCAAAAGGAAGATCATCGGAATGGATGGAGTAGCCAATGAGCAAGACTTCGACAAGTACGGCGACCCGAAGATCGAACATGACGACGACGATGAAGTAGCAGCATACACCACAAGAAGAAGCAGGACCACCCTACCTAAAGGACGTCCGTTCCACAGAAGAACTCCATTTGCGAAAAAGAAGGGCAAGAAGATTGTGAACAGATAGCTAGCTAGCTAAGATCGATTGTATTTAAATTGTAGTCTTCATTTCTCGATTGTATTTCATGGGCACTTTTTGAACTATCATGAATATTTTTAAATTTCATGGGCACGTTTTGAATTCATGAAAAAATATTGAATATTCATGAGGACACTCGATCTCGATCCCCCTCCATCTCGATCGCTATCCCCCTCGCCAGATCCCCCTTGCCAGATCCCCCTCGCCGCCGAGCACCCCCCACACACTCCCCCGCTCCACCACCGCGGACGACCCCCGCACCCTCCCCCGCTCCACCGTCACAAATGAATGCAACTAAAAATAAAAAAACAAATTTGATTATATTTTCAAAAATAAATTTGATTATATTTTCAAAAAACAATTTTGATTATATTTTCAAATAACAAATTTGATGATATTTTTTTATATTCATAAATATTTTCAAATAACAAATCTGATGATATTTTTTAAAAAATTATTACTATTTTTATAAAAATTTATTACTATTTCATATTCATATTCATTTTCTAAAAAATTATTAGATGCAACAAAATAATAATAAAAAAAATCTTACTTATGGCGCACGGCTGGCTGGTGCGCCATTGCTATCTAAAAAAAGAATACTTATGGCGCACGGTCCCGCTGGGGCGCCATTGCTATGAAAAAAACATTCTAATGGCGCACCGCCAGGGGGTGCGCCATTAGTAATCTTCCCCCATCCATACACTTCGTCCCTCCCTCGTCCCTCCCTCTCGCCAGACACTTCGTCCCTCTCCCTCCACCGCGCCGCTCCCTCCCTCGTCCCTCCCTCCACCGCGTCGCCGCCGCTGCTACCCCGACCCACTGCGCCGCAGCGGCCCACGCGCCCCCGCCGCCTCCCTCTCCCCTTCCTCCCCCTCGAGCGCCGCCTCCCCCCGAGCCCCGCCTCCCCCCCGAGCACCGCCTCCCTCAAAACCCTAGAAACCCACCGGAAATTTGGAGCCTCGGAGCCGCCGGAGACTTGGAGCCTCGGAGCCGCCCCACGTTCACCAGGAGAGGAGGCCCGCCGGATATTTGGAGCCTTGGAGCCGTCGGAGACTTGGAGCCTCGGAGCCGCCCCACGTCCACCAGGAGAGGAGGCCCCACGTCCACCAGGAGAGGAGGCCCGCGACCTCCCCGCCGTCTATCCCCGCATCCCCCAAGCTCACCGTCTCCGCTCCTGCCACCACCTCATCGTGGTCAGGTAACCCTCCTCCCTCTGCCTTTCTTCTCCTCTCTTCCTCCTCTCCTCCCTCCCGGACATGCCCTCTTCTTCTCTCTTTTGCTAGGTTTAGGTCAAATCCCTCTCGAATTTAGGTCAAATTAGGTTCAAAAAATTGTGGGAGTAGTGCCTAGCAAACATGAATAATTAGTACTCCATGTGCATTGGAGTACTTGGTACCTGCAAGATTTGGACACTCAACTGCAAAAGTTGAGGTATCTTTTTCATGCTTGTTGTCTATTGGTTGAAGGATCACTGCCTCGGCCTCACTGGCTGACACTTCCATGGTGCTATATCCTCTGTTGCTTTAATTGTACAACATTAGATATAGACATTTGAATCAAATTTGTGATCATCAAACATCAAAATTGCAGGGGAGAGGTTGGTGCCTGGATTGCATTCGTTGTAGTCATCTTGCGGCTCTTCTTCCCGCGTCACTTCCCTGGTATCATTTCCTACCTAATCTTTTACCTATCCTTGCTGCCCCTAGCAAATTATCACTATGTGTTGCATTTCTCATCTTTGTTGTGCCCTGTAAAGAGAATTTTCTGCTTATATAGCACTACCAAAAAACATGTCCTTATTTTTCATCTACGCAATAAGCCGTTAAACTGTTACATAAATCACGCAATGAGTACTTGGTGCCTAGCAAACATGTATTTGTCCATGGTTTATAGACGAAAAAATGCACTGGACACACTGAAGAAAAATGCACTGTATCATGTATTTGTCCATGGTTTATAGATGAAAATGAGTTATTTTGGACATTAACCATTGCAAGCAGTGTGCTGCTACCACTGTCCTGCAAGGTAAGAGACATGTAGGACTGAAACTAGATCCAGTCCTGTTTGCAACTAGATACAGACTAATTGCAAAAGGTGCTCTTTATTATATCCCAATAAAATAAAATATAGGATAAAGTATGTAGTGCTGGCTCCTGAGAATGAGTAGAGCTATCTAGTCTCTGCAAGCAACTTAAAGCCCCAGTATTCAGTTGTTGGTCTATTTGGTGTGATACATAACACAAGATGGGTTTGGTGTGGTTCTAGTCAAGAGATATGGACTCTTAATTACAAGTAAATATAGGGTTCAAGATGAGTATGTTGATTATCCAGGGCTGAATCTTAATTACAAGTAAATATAGGGTTTAATTTTTGTTTGGGGTTGGAGCTGGGAAAGAGAGACATAGGGATAGGAGGGGAGAGGGGAAAGAGAAATGTTTATTTTAGGGTTTAATTAGGGCAGTGGCATGGTGCCCAGCCCAGGTGATATGACTGTCAATGCATGTTCATGTTCATGTTGAGAACCTGTCACAATGCTTGACTTGAGTATGTTTAATCCTCATTTTCTATGCATGCAGACCATCTTATTTTAGTAGTAGTGCTCTTTTGACAAAAATGTTTTAGTTACTTTTGTAAGGAAAAAAATAGGTGCATTTTAAGGAGAATCGTACTGTCTGTGTACCTAAGTAGTACAACAGCACTGCATGCCTAACAGAGCTGCACGATATAAACATTAACAAGAGGTTGATTTTCTTCTTTCTGTCCAACAAACATGATGGTGCCAAGTAAAGGTATCTTTTCTGTGAAGTCATGCAGATTCGATGAATCTTCTCATATGTGCTTCTATATGATTTTTTTTCTTTTTTCTCCTGTTGTTCTGTTAATAACCAGATCTGATACCAGTGAGTTAGATGCCCATGCATGCATGAGCTGGCCGACAGACAAAGACAAGTAAGCCAGGCCTCAAGACAATGCAGCTTAATCAAATTAAACTCAAGATTCTGGTGTTTAACCCTGTTGTGTTGCTTCTAGAAATAATATAAAAGCTGTGAAAAATAAATCTATGGAGTTGGCACTTTACATAAGGTTGTACATCATTGTAGTGTCCTAATGTCTAAAACTGTTGCATTGGAGGTTCACCTTGCAAACATATCAGAACTTGCAAACATTTTATTACTTGTTGCATTGGAGGTTCATCTTGTCTTGAGGCAAGCAAATCAGCATTGGAGGCTCATCTTTGAGGCTCATCTTTATTACATATCAGAACTTGCAAACAAATCTGTGAAAGACTTGTAAAGTTGCTGGGTTTTGTCTCCGACCATTGTGTCGTGATGAATTTGCAGGTACCCCGAGAGGCCCTTGAGTTTGCTGGAATGTCGATTAACTTCCGTTCCGGCAAATTCGGGTACTCCATATGTCCTATTTTCAGCAAAGGTCATGCTGAAATTTTCCGTGAATTTTAGCATGACTTTGCTAAAAATAGGACATATGGGGTACTTGCTACTAATGCATGGGCCAGGGTATCTTAGTACTTAGTTAAGTAGGATCAACTGCCTCGCCATTCTTGCTGCATTAAACCATAGGTGGCCATAGAGCCAAGTGATTAGGCCCAACTTAGAATTCTCCTTAGCATCGATAAACCCTAGATGATAAACCCAACATAGGTGGAAACAGATCCAAGTGATTAGTGACAAGTGGTTAGGCCCAACCTAGGGTGCCTTGGCATCGATAAACCCTAAATGATGAAAACTTAACTTGGCTTCTATAGGGTGCCTCGGTGTCGATGAGAGCCTAAATGATGTACGCTTAGGCTTTTAGGGTGCCTCGGCGTCTACAAACCCTAAATGATAAAATCTTAGCTTTTAGGATGCCTCGGTGTCGAAAAACCCTAAATGATGAGACCATGATCTTATTCCTTGACAATACCCAACTTTTTGACCAAACTTTTTTCCTATTTAGAGCAAAACATGGCCCACAACGATGAGGTCGGCGGTTCGGGCGGCAAGCAATTCTGGGAGTTGTCCCGGGAGTTGGAGGAAGAACCTCACCTTTATGAGGACGCCGCGGAAGACACCGATCCTGACTACACAACCCCTAGTGGCATCGGGGATGACACCACTGATGATGGCGTCGCGGATGCCACCACTAATGATGGCGACGCACGCACAGATGGCAGCCAACCGAAGAGGCAACGGAAGGGCCGGCGCCCGAGCGTGCTCGGCACCGTCAGGGAGGAATTTACTGAAGTGAACTCCGACAGGCATCCAACGGCGCCCAAAGAAGTAGTCAACACCGAGAACCTAAGGCATAAGGACTGAGGGAATTTGCGCAGCCTCCTCTTCACGAAGCTGCACGAACGATGCAAGTTCCCCGCTGAGTTTGCAAACACATGCCTCTCAAGGAATAAAGTGAACGGTGCCGCCCTCACGAGGATGAGCACGGCCCTGTCTACTTGGAAAAGCACGGTGAAGGCAATGATTGAAAAAGGTGATAGTTATGAGAAGATCAAGGCGAAATATCCTTTGATGAGCGAAGATGACTACAAGGAGTTCAAGATCAAGTGCGAGAGCAGCGCAACCTCCGAATCAAGTCAGTGGGGGAAAGAAATGCGGAAGTTGAACTTAGGGGTCCACCAACTCGGTCCCGGCGGTTATAGAGTGGCGGAGCCTATATGGGACAAGGAGGACGCGGAGCGTGCCGAGCAAGGCCTACCGCCCCGCTTCGAGAAATACCATGACAAGCAGACCAGGAACTTTCTCAGGGCCCGGTACAAGGAGGACCCGGTAACAAAGGAGCTCACCACGGATCTGAAGACCAGGGCGCTTGAGCTTGTTCTCGTAAGGAATACACCCCCGCGTAATTAGCTCCATATGGTTGCATTCTAATTAATCCCAATATTTGTAAATGGTTCACGTTCCTTCCGCAGCACAATGAAAGCAGTAGCGCGGGGTCGTCTCAGAGCTCCCCTTTTGACACCCCTTTAAATAGGGCATTGAGCGTAATGAAAAACAAGGATAAGCTCAGTAAGCCGACGTCAGCTGGTCGTGTGGCTGGCAAAGGCTTGTCCACAAAATGGTCGTCATACTATACCGTTGGTGGGTGAAAGGAGAAAAAGACCATCTCGGAAAGCCAGTTGCGCGAGGTTGAAGCACTCAAGGCACAAGTGGCGCAGATTCCGGAGATTGTCCAAGAGCAAGTGCAACAACAACTGGGAATGACGCTCAACGCCATGGTTCCTACGTTGATTCATGGGCTGACGACGTGGATTGCGGGCGGCCAACAGGGGCCTCCCCCGGTTCCCAGCTTCATGGCCAGCAACTCGCACAACGTGCAGGCGGCGCCATTGGTGTCTCCGGCGGAGGCGGTATTCGTGTCTCTGGCGCCGGCACGGGCATTGGAGCTTAATGCACCCGGGTGTACGCCGGCCGACACCTCGCCAGCAAGCGGCCCCTCCGTCAGTTGCACGCCCGCTGTTGGCGGTGCCTTGACATTAGCCGAGCTCGACGGCATCACGGTAACTAAGCCTCTCGGCCGATGACTTCATCTCCTTGCCTTTGACTGGGCATCCCTGGTGCCTTACATGTTTTCGTAGGGCGCCGCCAATGTTCCTTGCACTCTCCTGCACTTTGTGGGCGGCGAGTTGGTTGATGTCGCCAAGGGCAGAATCATTCAACCGGGCAACCCCATGTTCCACGGTAATCCGATGCCACCCAAAGTGTATAGGGTTGAAGTGGTTCGGGTGCTGCCAGGCTGCGATGAGCTATTACCTCCGATTCGTCCCACTGGGGCCGACGAAGAAGTTGAGATGACCCTTAGCGCCTGCGTAAGCTGGCCCCTGCTTTGGCCGAAGAGCCAGATTCGTTTGGGGGCAGGGGACACCACCCCACAGACAAGACCGCCAGTCGTGCCGGCGCCAAGCCATGGCAAGAACGCCGCAACGCTACCGGACATGCCGGACATCCCTATGGCACAGGATCCGGACATGCATATGGCACAGGATCCGGACGACGACGACAACGACGACGGTACATTTACCAACATCGATAAGTACTTTGCCGAACATGGGTACGGTGACGAGTTCTGCGGGCCTCCTTCTCAAGAACCCAACCAAGACGACCGCGATCTAGCTGGTACGGCGGAAAAACCCAATTGCAACAGGCATCGTCTGGCATTCAGTTCTCAGGAGACGCCTCCAGCTGCCGCTTTCACCGAGCCTCAGATAGTTGAGGTGCGAAATATTATCAGCCCCAACACGCTCAAGAAGGCGGTCTGTGAGCAGAAATCGGTCCCATTACAGCAGATCAAGAAGAAGGGACGGAAATGAAAGGCTAAAAAGGGCGCCGATGCGAGCCAGCCGGCACTGAGTACGATCCGTGCTCAGGACGGGCCACCTTCACCTAAGGATATCTCGAGGAGGGTGCATGTGGCGGGTAGGGTGATGCTATCGACAAATATGCTCAATGCTGCAACTGGTGCTATGCAGAGTCTGCATGACAGTGTTCTTTCTTTGGAGAAGCGGCGTTTCAGAGAGAATGATGTGGCATACCCGGTTTTCGTGGCCAAGGTGCCAGAGGGCAAGGGCTTTGTGGATGGCGCCATCGGGGGTACGATCGTCCTGCGATTTGATGACATCTTTTCTATGTTTAACCTTCATCCGCTACACTACACCTTCATTCGGCTGTTTTCGCTGAGTATGGAGATGCGGATCATTAGAGACAAGATCCCGGACATCATGATAGTCGACCCCTTCTACATGCGTGCCAAGCTCTTGGGCAGCGCCGGGGACCGCCAAGTCGTGTGTTCACACCTCAAAGGCGTCATTCTGGCAAACCCAGATAAGGATAACTTCCTCGTGTCTTACTTTCCTGAGTATGTCATCCCTTAACCACCCCGAAACAAATGATTTCATAGATTTTGATCGTTCTTTCTTTTTTTAACATTCTGTGTTCTGTGCAGTGACACACATTGCACACTCATCCTCTTAAGCCCGAAATATTCCATGGCCACGTATTTCGACCCGAACCGTGACTCCAAGATAGACTACACAAATATCAAGAAAGTTCTTGATGATGTTCTCCCCGGCTACGCCAAATCTGGAGGCACCTTCACCAGGCCAGTTCGTAGATACGGCAGGCACGTGTTCGCCCACAATACTAAGTTCTGCTGCGTCAAGCAGCCGCCTGGCGGTCAGAAGGATGCCTACTATGCCCTCCATCACATGCGGGCGATCGTACGGGACCATCATCACCTTCTGCTACCAGATAATCTCAAAGATTGGGCCGCGAGCTTGTCGGCAATCCAGGACGCGGACATCAGATAAGAATTCTTTCGCATCCAGTCGGAGTTTGCGGAAATCATCCATCAAGATGTCCTTCATACCTCGGGGCAGTTCTACCTCAGATATCAACCGTCCAACTGTGAGATAGACACAATGCTACAAATGCAGGCTGACAACGCCCGCGATTTCATGACCATCAAGACAGACGGCGGCTTCATCCACGCTCCGGTCCCATGAGTCAAGTCGAAAGTAGTGATGCTATGTGTAGTTCTGAAACATTGATTGGCTCATGTTGTAATTAAACTTTAATGAATTGTATGTATCTTTGGTTTGGACAGTCGTTCAACTTAGATGTAATCGATGCTATTTATTTGTAGGACCAAAATCGTGCTATTAATGTCTTGATTTTCTCTTCCGATCATTTTGTTGCATACTTATATATTGCTTATGTATTTTCTGTTGTTTGGCTTGTGCATAGAGATGCCGTCGTATGTCGTGTACAAGGGTAAGGTTCCCGGAGTCTATGACGACTGGGAGGAGTGTCGGAATCTAGATACGCCCGCTATCTAGCGGGAGAGATGAGGGAGCGTTGGAGGAACCGGATGAAGACCAGTTTCATCGCGATGATCGCAGCTCTCTTCTATGTGATGGTAGTTTAGATGATCGAGATCGACTTGTAATGTAAAGACAAACTCGCTACTCACGGTCTCGAGACTTGTAATGTTTCATCTTCGTTCGGTCTTTTGAATTCGGAGACTAATATGATGAATTGTATTCAGAGACTAATATTCTATTGTATTCGATGAATCTGCTGTTGCTATGTGCTGCTGTCTATATTTTGTCCAATAATATATTTTGTAACCTGTGCAAAAATCAGAAAAGTAAAAAAATAAAACCTAATATTCATACTAATGGCGCATCACCTCAAAGTGCGCCATTAGTATGCCAAAGGATACTAATGGCGCATCACGACACAGTGCGCCATTAGTATGCCAAAGGATACTAATGGCGCATCACCCCACAGTGCGCCATTAGTATGCCAAAGCACGTGGGTAAATATGGCCCCCTGGGAGGCATACTAATGGCGCACGGCGTGGTGCGCCATTAGTAAAAAATACTAGTGGCGTGGTACTAGTGGCGCACCAGTAGTGCGCCATTAGTAGGCAAAACTGGTGCGCCACTAGTAGGCCTTTTCCTAGTAGTGATCAAAGAACCAATATTTTTCTCTCAACTACGAGGGGAGGTAAGGAACTGCCATCTAGCTCTGCACTTGATTCTCCTTCTGTTTTGAGTAAACTTGTGACACCTACACCCGCTATTGATTATGATATGTCGCATGTTATTGATGATGCCACTTCTACTATGCATGATGCTTATGATGATACTACTTTTGTTCTTGATGATACTGTGCCACTAGGTGAATTTCTTGATGAACAACTTGCTAGGGTTGGAGAGAATGAAATTACTCAAAGTGATGATATTATTGAAAATGATGATTATGATTCTCCCCCTAGATATGAATTGCCTATTGTACCTGAGGGTTATGTTATGGATGAAGAAACTGCTAGAGACTTCTTTGCTTGTAATGATAGAGAGGATCTTAAGAAATTGTTAGCTAAGCTAAAAGAAAAATCCTTGAATGTTAGAATGAAAGATGATCCCGCTTTTGCTACTTCACCTATCTTTGTTACTGATAAGGATTATGAATTCTCTATCGATCCTGAGTTAATTGATTTGGTTGAATCTGATCCTTTCTATGGTTATGAATCTAAAACTATTGTGGCACATATTACTAAATTAAATGATATAGCCACCCTATTTTCTCATGAGGAAAAAAATTCGTTATTACTATATTCTCAAATTGTTTCCTTTCTCATTAAAGGGTGATGCTAAGTTATAATTTAATTCTCTTGCTCCTGGTTGTGTGCGTAGTCCCCAGGATATGATTTACTACATCTCTGCAAAATATTTCCCCGCTCATAAGAAACATGCTGCTTTAAGGGAAATATTTAATTTTGTGCAAATTGAAGAAGAGAGTCTCCCACAAGCTTGGGGGAGGCTTCTCCGATTACTTAATGCTTTGCTTGATCATCCTCTCAAGAAAAATGAAATACTTGATATCTTTTATAATGTACTAACCGATGCTTCCATAAACCACCTGGATAGTTGTGCTGGTTGTGTTTTCAGGGAACGAACTGTTGAGCAAGTTGAATTCTATTGAATAATATATTGAGTAATGATAATGATTGGATACTTCCTGAACCAACTCTGAAGCCAACTCCTAAAAAGAGGGGTATTCTATTTCTTAGTCCTGAAGGTATGCAAGAGGCAAAGAAATCTATGAAAGAAAAAGGTATTAAAGCTAAAGATGTTAAAAATTTACCGCCTATTGAAGAAATACATGGTCTTGATAACCCGACACAGGTAGTAGAGGTAAACTCTCTCCGTAGATTTCATGAAGGTGATATCTCTCATAATAAGTCTGATAGACAATGCTTGGATGAGTTTGTTAATTTTATTGTTATAAACAAGGAAATTTCAATGCTTATGTTGGTAGACAATTGAAATGTAATGCTTACATGCTTGACCACTTGGGTGATTATATGAGTAGAACTGTGAATGATCTTAAGCTTATCAGTAAACATGTTTCCATGGTTACAAGTCAAGTAGAACAAGTACTTAAGGCACAAGATGATTCTCTTAATGAGTTGAATGGTAAGAATAATGATAATGTTGTTAGGGTTATGACTAGAGGTGGTAAGATGACCCAGGAACCTTTGTATCCTGAGGGCCATCCTAAGAGAATTGAGCAAGATTCTCAGAGAATTAATACTCATGCACCTAGTCCTTCTACTAAAAAGAAAAAGAAAACTGGTAGGACTTTGCATGCTAGTGAACCTGCTATAGACACACCTGAGAATGCCAATGATATTTCTATCTGTGATGCTGAGACGCAATCTGGTAATGAAGATAAACCTAGTGATAATGTTAATGATGATGTTCATGTTGATGCTCAACCTAGTAATGATAATGATGTAGAGATTGAATCTGCTGTTGATCTTGATAACCCACAATCAAAGAATCAACGTTATGATAAGGGGGACTTCGTTGTTAGGAAACATGGTAAAGAAAGAGAACCATGGGTTCATAAACCCATGCCCTTTCCTCCCAAGCCATCCAAGAAAAAGGATGATGAGGATTTTGAGCGCTCCGCTGAAATGATTAGACCTATGTTTTTGCGTATGCGTTTGACTGATATGCTTAAAATGCCTCCTTATGCTAAGTATATGAAAGATATTGTTACTAATAAAAGAAAGATACCGGAAGATGAAATTTCCACCATGCTTTCTAATTATACCTTTAAGGGTGGAATACCAAAGAAACTTGGAGATCCACGAGTACCAACTATACCATGCTCCATTAAAAGAAACTATGTTAAAACTTCTTTATGTGATCTTGGAGCCGATGTTAGTGTTATGCCTTTCTCTTTGTATCGTAGACTTGAATTGCATAAGTTGACACCTACTGAAATCTCTTTGCAAATGGTTGATAAATCAACTAGTATACCCATCAGTATTTATGAGGATGTGCCTGTTGTGGTTGCAAACGTTACTATCTTAACGGACTTTGTTATTCTTGATATTCCTAAGGACGGCAGTATGTCGATCATCCTTGGTAGACCCTTTTTGAATACTGCAGGGGCTGTTATTGATTGCAACAAAGGCAATGTCACTTTTCATGTTAATGGTAATGAGCATATGGTACACTTCCCGGAGAAACAACCTCAAGTCCATAGTATTAATTCTATTGGAAAAATTTCAACTATCACTATTGGAGGTTTTGAATTCCCTCTTCTTACTGTCAAAAAGAAATATGATATTCTTATTGTTTCGGGACATGCATATCCCCGTTGAGGTAACGTAGTGTTATTCGAAAATTCTCCGGTTTCATGTCACTCGGAAGAAGTTTATTAATAAGACTTGATCAACCTTGTTAATGGATTCCTTTTGATGAGCATGAGATGGATGAATTTAGAAAGCACAACTTTCTGTACCTACTTTCTACTTTCTGTTATTTAGATTAATAAAAGAAAAAATAGTATTTTCTGTCTGTTTTTTGAATTGTCCGTGCAATAAAAAATGTCCCAAAAATAAAAGTTCTCCAAATGCCCTGAAAATTTGGTATGCTTTTTTGTATAATATTTTAGAATTTCTGGCACTTAAAACACACCAGCGGGCCTCACTAGCTAGCCACACGGGTGGACAGCATGCCCACTCCCTATTAAAAGGAGGCCTTAATATCCCTTAGTTTCCAATAAGACCCCGCTGCCACGGGAGGGTAGGACAAAAGATGTCATGCAAGTTCTTTTCCATAAGCACGTATGACTATATTCGGAATACATGCCTACATTATATTGATGAACTGGAGCTAGTTCTATGTCACCCTATGTTATAACTGTTGCATGATGAATGCCATCCGACATAATTATCCATCATTGATCCATTGCCTACGAGTTCGTTTCATATTGATCCTTGCTATGCTACTTTTCCATTGCCACTATTACGATTGCTACAAAACTGCTACTGTTACTTTTGCCACTGTTACCATTATTTGCATATTACTTTGCTACTAAATACTTTGCTGCAGATATTAATTCTTTTAGGTGTGGTTGAATTGACCACTCAGCTGCTAATACTTGAGAATATACTTTGGCTCCCCTTGTGTCGAATCAATAAATTTGGGTTGAATACTCTACCCTTGAAAACTGTTGCGATCCCCTATACTTGTAGGTTATCACGTGGTTCTCCTACTGATTCGATAACCTTGGTCTCGTCACTGAGGGAAATACCTACCGTAGCTGTGCTACATCTTCCCTTCCTCTTTGGGGAAATACCGACGTAGTTCAAGCCGCATCAAAAGGAATTTTCGGCGTCATAGCCGGGGAGACATCATCCACGTCTACCAAGTTCCTAGTCCCAATCAGAATTCGCATCTCCTTGCAATTTACATTATTTTCCATTTCCTCTCGTTTTCATCCCCCCTACTTCACAAAAATTTACCGTGTTATTCGCCCTCTTTTTCGTTCGCATTTTTCTTGTCAGCTGTTTTGTTTGCTTGTGTTGCCATGTGCCTTCTATATGCTTGCTAATCTTTTTAAAAGATGCAGTCATGATTAACTAATTGCTAGTGAGTTGAGTGCACTAGATTATCTTTATGAAGTTTTGCTTGAGATTCGTGAATCTGAAAATTGTGATGAAGAAATTTATGAAGTGATTCATGATAGCTCGTTGAATGAAAAGCATGATTGTAATGATTTTACTATAAATTCTGTTCATGTCAATTGTGTTAATACTATGCAAAACCCCAAGCTTGGGGATGCTAATTTTGCTATATGTCCACAACTTGCTGCAATGATCATGATTGGGGTGATAATGATTCTTATGATCTTGAAAATCTATTTAAGCCTCATGATGAATGCGTTTGCAATAATATTGAAAGTGGGCTTGGAAGAGTGTCAACTTTAGTTAAAAATAATCCTACATATTTGGAGAGTGTTGAATCTTATGAATTTTTTTATGAGAGTGGGTTTGGAGAGGTCATGACTTTAGTTGATGTTAATCCCACTATTTTGGAAGATTATAAAACTTTTATGCATGTGGATCATGAAGAGAAAATTTTATATGATAGCTATATTTTTGAATTTTATTATGACTAATTATTTTGAGAGAGGGAAATATGGTTATAGAAATCTTCATGTTACTAAATTACCTCTCATTATGTTGAGATTTCAATTTTTTATCCCTCTCCTTTGCATATGCTAGAAATTGTTTGTCTTGATAATTTGTTTTCTTATAAAATGCTTATGCATAGGAAGAGAGTTAAACTTAAATGTGTTTGTGACATGTTTCATGATGCTCTCTTTGTGTTTCAATTACTATCTTTCATGTGAACATCAATGAAGTCTTATGCCTAGCTAGGGGCATAAAACGATAGCGCTTGTTGGGAGGCAACCCAATGAATAAAATTTATTTTTCTCTTTTTCTTTATGTTCCTGAGCGTTTTCACAATTATGCAACTGTTATGATTGTGTTTTTATGTTTTAATTGTTGTTTGTGCCTAGCAAAGCCTTTGGGATCATGTTGGGTAATAGTTGATTTGCTCTTGTTGGAAAACAGAAACTTTTGCGTAGGAAAAACTATTTTCATTTTTAAGAGAAGCGCGATAAAATCCTGATTTTTGTACACAAGTTTAATATAAAAACTTCCCACATTTTCCTAATTTCTTCAGAATTTTTAGAGTTACAGAAATATTCGAAGTTCTTAGATTACTACAGACTATTCTGTTTTTGACAGATTCTGTTTTCTTTGCGTTGCACTACAAAAAAATATACTTCCATGATGATACGTGTTTGTCACAGTAGGTCGCATTTTTTGTGATGCATGTACATCCATGACGATTTTATGACAGAATCAAGATAGTCATACCTGTGCTGTCGTAGAAGTGTTCCATGACATTACAAAATTATCATCACGGAAGTGTCCACTTCCGTGACGATAAATCGCGCGTCACAGAAGTGCTTTCGTCAAGGGTGACCGACACGTGGCATCCACCGTAACGGAACGCCGTTAAGCTATCGGGTCGGGTTTTGGATCCGATAACCCGTTAACGGCCCTGACCAATGGGGATTTTCCACGTGTAAAATCATCATTGGCTGGAGGAAACACATGTCGGCTCATCGTTGGGACAGATGTCATCCACTCATTGGACGGAAGGAGCCTATGATACATCGACACGTGGCAGGGCCCAACAGAGGCCCATTCCTGTGAAAAGGCCGTCCCATTTGACTTGGTCAAAAGGTGGCGGCCCGGCCCATGGAAAGCCTGTTAACGACATGTTCGCATATAGCCCATTTACAGCCCGCTAACCCAAGGCCCGTTACGCCCTATCCGAATTAGGCCCAGTAGCGTCATCTGGGCCATCCAATATGATTCCAGCCCGTTTTCACTTCTGGCGCATGTATGGCCCATGACGTCTTTCGGCCCATATGAGGCCCTATGTAACTCTTGGCCTATTAACGGCCCGTGGTGAAACTGGCCCGTAATGAACAGTGTATCACTTTACACCCATTAACGGCCCGTGGTGAAACTGGCCCGTAATGAACAGTGTATCACTTTATACCCATTAACGGCCCGTTATTCCGTTGGGCCGTTTCCAGCCCATGTTATCTTTCGGCCTTCTCAGAGCCCATTTATTCTTGGGCTCATTTCCAGCATTCGTTTACTTACGGCCCGTTACTATCATTTTCTGCTTGTGGGCCAAATTCAGCCCGTGGTTACAGTCGGCCCGTTTGTGGTCCGTTAATACGTTGGGCCATTTTCATAGCGTCATCAAATACGGCCTATTAATGATGGCCCGTTATGGTCGGCCCATGAACGGATGATTCCAACTCTAGCCCGTTTACGGCCATAATGCGGTCTGTTTGGCCCATGTTTGGCCAATCGATCATACGACCCGTATAAGGCCCATTGATGATACGGCCCGCAGAAGGCCCATTGTTTCTATGGCCCGTAGAAGGCCCATTGTTTCTACGGCCCGTAGAAGGCCCACTTTTCTATGGCCAGTAGGAGGCCCAGTGTCACTACAGTTAATATTAGCCCATGGTTATTGTGGCCTAGTTTTAAAAAATAGGTTATTGCAGCCACTAGCTAACTGCGGAAAAAGAACCGCAATGACTACAAGCAAACAAATAAACAAGACAACAAGGAAATAAATAAGCAAGCAACTAACGCTAGGCTATCATGGCTATTACACATATTACATCCACTGGGCATCAAAGTTTGCCACCAGTGCAAATATAGGGAACAAAGCAGCATATCATATACACTGGTTGTCAAAGTTGGCGACCAGCGCAAATAAACGCTGTAGCAAAACAAATCCAGAACTGAAACCACTTCAGAAGATCTCAAGAAACAATATCCTGGGTACCCATAATGTTGGCAAGATGCTTAGCAAGCTTATTAACTTTCTCTTGTTTGGCGCTTAAATCCTCCAGCGCTTGCTGTTGCACCACAAAATATGCATCTGAATTCTGCAAGGACTTCCTCAGTCCTTCAGCTTCCTGTCATAGCACATCTGATCGATGTCTTTCAACTTGAAGTTGAGACTCAAGAAGACGAACTGATTCAGGCAGCGAGTTCGAAGAGCTTGTGCCAGCAGTAGTGGCCAGTAACTCGAACACTACATCTAGACAGGACTTTTGGGTTCCCTCACTATCGTCAAGATAGTTTTTATCAGCTTTCTTGGAGACCAACAGGGATGTCTCACTATCTTGAACCTTATCTGCATTACTTCCTTTACCATTGGATAACGCGGCACTGTTCTCCAATATTTTGTCCCGTTCTAAAAGAGAAACAAGCAGGAACATCACATGTTTACCATGTTGTATATGAAACTCATTTTGGTAAATGAGTTCAGTAGTAAAGTGGACAGGATAACAACATGAAACAAACATATATCTATGTACCATGGTCACTTTATGGTCTATATCATTCTAGTTTTTCTTGCCAAATCAAGATAGAGACACAGTTCAAATAATATTTGTTCAAGACAAAGTAGAATAGACAGAATATAAGTGTGGGTAACTATAGAGCAATAACAACACTTGTAATGTGCATGACATGAGAACATAACTGTTTATTCAATTGAAACTGAAATCAACATAGAGCAGGTTACAACAGCAAACCAGATAAAGAAACAGGTTTAAAACATACCTGTTGCGCCATTGGAGTTTCAATTCCATCCTTCAAAATTGAAAATAGTTGGTATGAGTAAATACAGTAATGCAAGAGCAAAGGAGTATGAACCATAGCTACAGAACCTGACCTGAGAACAAATCTCTTCTCCTTTAAGCGTTGAGTTGGGATTCGGAGTGGTGGTCCTCATGCTTTGGGCACTGCAGTTCCCTTACTAACTGCTCGTGTTTGGGTGCTCTATGGTGGAGACGGTGTTGTGTCAACTGGAACTGGGTTACTATCTGCCGGGGTTGGGGTTAGAAGGGGTGTAGCTGGTTCTCTGTCCAACTAGGTAGGGGTACAATCTGTGAGAGTCTGGGTTATGTGTGGTGGATCTGGTCCTTGGGCAAGTACAACCGTGGTTCTATCTGCATCAACTGGTAGCACTATCTTTTCTGAAGACTGTGTTGTTACTCCCTTAGATACTGCCATCACGCTCTCCAATTCAAATGGCTGATAAACAAGAAAAGTAATTGAAAGTATAGGCATTGTATGATAGACAGGTGCAATGGATAGTGGGGAATAAAAGAGGGCATGAAATAATTCATATTTATGTTGTCTAACCAAACAGGATAGCATGACACAATTTCACATATATGATGGCTAACTAAACAGGATTGCATGACACAATTTCACATTATGATGGCTAACTAAAAAAAGATGGAAAGACATAGTTCAAAATATGAGACTATGTAAATAGGATGACATGACATAACTATATAATGTGTTTATTAAATAGATTGGCATGCCATAATTCACATACATTCACTGATAGAATGCCATAATTCAAAATATGATGACTGTAAACACTAAACATGATGAGATGATATAACTATATGATGTCTTTATTAAATGGGTTGCCATGCCATAATTCAGATAGATGATGTGTATGTACTATGTAAACATGATGGCATGATATAATTCAAATATATGATTTATATAGTAAGCAAGTAAGCAGATGGCAATCCACATATGATGTAAAAACTAAGCAATGCAAGACAACATGCATGACATGGGTAATATAACCCTGCCAAGTTTGAGCATAGACCTCAGGGGGGAAATAGGACTGGTCATCAGTCTCTGAATCCTCCTCTGAGGAGCTCTCTGTAACCAGCAAGATGTCTGCTTCAGCAGGTAGCATTGTCTGCTCTGAATACCTTGTTTTCACTCCAAATACTTCCATCACCGCTTCAAATGGCTGATGCATAGGAAGAGTAGTTGAATATACAAACGTTGTCAACAAATGGAACACGTAATACAAAAAAATTATAGCATGATATAATTCACATACATGATGATTGGCTAAACAGCATGGCATTGCATAATTCACATATATAATGCCTTTGCAACAAGATAGCATTGTATAATTCACATATATAATGTCTTGCAACAAGATGGCAATGCATAATTCACATATATGGTAATTAGACACTGAACAGGTGGCATTCACACAAAGCATGTCTAAACTAATCAAATTACATAGCAATGCGAGACACCATACGCACGATATGAGCAACATAACCCTGCCAAGTTAGAGCATACACCTCGGGGGGGGGGGGATAGGACTGGTCATCTGTCTCTGAATCCTCCTCTGAGGAGCTATCCGTAACCAGCGAGATATGCGCTTCGTCAGATAGCATAGTCTGCTCTGAAGACCTTGTTTTCACTCCAGAATTTTCCATCACCGTGTCAAATGGCTGATGCACACGAAGAGCAGTTGAATGTACTAACATTGTTGACAAATGTAATATGTAACAAAAAAAGGATGGCCTGATATAATTTACATATAAGATGACTGGCTAAGCAGGATGGCATTGCAAAATTCACATATATGATGCCTGGCTAAACAAGATGGCGTTGCATAATTCACATAAACGATGAATAAACTAAATAGATGGCATTCGCACAAAGTATGTCTAAACTAGGCAGATGACATATTTGATGTATAAAGTAAGCAATGCAAGACACCATATGCATGATATAACCAACATCAGCATGCCAAGTTAGAGCGAAGACCTCGGGGGGTAAATAGGAGTTGTCTTCTCCTTCTGAATCCCCCTCAGAACAGATATCTTCCTCTCGATTACAATCCGAAATGCGTGGAGGGTGGCTGCATTTGCGCCTACCATGGAGCGACGTCTGCATGAAATTTTATTGCCACGCAAGGCTCGTCTCTTTTTCTTTACATGTTCAGTTCCATTGTTTACAATAACTGTCATGCATAGGAATAAAACATAGTGAGATTATGTAAGGAGTGCATGCAGAAATCCAGAGTGATGGTAGCAACCTGTGGATAGACCCAAAATCAATAATAGCAGGCAGATAATGGCTTCAGTTAAAAATACAGATAATGGCTTCTTTACTGTTTGTTTCCCACCCAACATGAAACTCATAGTAGACACCAGAGATTAACCAGATAGTAGATAGATACTATTGATAGCGGCCCCGATATTGTACCCACAACCATTTAAAAACTCAAGTTTGACCATTAGTTTGGAGCTGACTCAGAGTCTAATCGGTGAACAGGACGATAAAGTAGCATGTAATATTAAGCGATGCATAATGTAAGCAGACACGAAAGAGTGCGACCTCTCTTGCAGACCCGTGTAGTCCTCGAGGTCATCTGCCCGGTTGATGATGGTAATGCAGTTTTCATGGCTGCCAGCGGCGGGGAAGAAGATCTGAGGCGGCGAATGACAGTATGGAGGCTGGATCCCTGCTGTGCTGGACCCTTCTGTCGTTGGATCAGCTGAGCTGGGGTGGACGACGGCGCAGCAGGAGCGGGACAAACCACGCAAGGTTTTCTTTGACAAATATCTATAAGAGAAGTAATTCTGTAAGGGCTCGTTTGAATTGGAGGATTCCAACAATGCAGCGATAGTAAATAGACAGGAATAGGATAGGAATGCACGTGCAAAACAGAGAATTTAAAAACACAGGATTTCTGCCAATCTGGGTGTTTGATTCACAAAAATTGGAAGATCACAGGATGCAAAGAAGCATGGTGAGATTAAGTCAAACCACAAGAAAATGTACGGTTATAATGCTATTATGCTACTATCTCTTAGTCTTGTGCTTCATGAATAGGAACTTGAAAAGGAGGACAAGTGAAAATTAAAATTCCTATGTTTTTTCTTTCAAGGAGACACTAAAGGAACAAATCCGTGTTCTCAGTGGACAATATATATATAATGTAGAGTAAAAAAGAGATGCAACAAGTGTACAACCTCTTTGGCGAAGCCATGTCGATCTCAGCGTGATTGGGTTGCCCGGTGAGGATGCTTCGGCTGACTTTGCTGTCGGAGGAGGGGAAGAAGATCTTAGGCATCTGGAGATGGAGCCCGAGGTACTGCTCCGCTGTGATGGAGGGTTTCATCGTTGGAGCAGCTCCTGTGAGTTGTACGATGCTGAGGCTGAAGCAGGACAAGAGAGACAACGAACAACGTTAACCTGAGTGGAATTCTAATAGCATCTCCAATATATGACGTGAAATACATAACCACAAAGTGCTAGATATAAAATACATCAGCCACTCATCTCTGAACTTAACTGTCGAAACTGAACTTAACTATCGAAACTGAATTTTGCTGTCGAAACTGAATTTTGCTGTCGAAACTGAACGCACTAGCAAGGTGAGGCTACACGTCAGTCGACTGACTTTTTCATCTCTGGTCAGTCGATTTTGAAGCTGTTGGATACGAAATCAAGGGCCTGTAGTTCATCTTCAACCTCCACCCCTGAGCCACCAGCCACCACCGGCCAAACAGCGGCCCCCCGCCCGCCTCGAAAACACTCCCCACCGTCGGTCCGCCGCCGCCCCGGCCATCCCTCTAGCCCCCCTCCCATGCCGAGCTTTTTCTCCGCCAATCCCCACGCCACCGCCCCGCCAACGCCGGCGACCACTGCCCCCATCTTGAACCCTAAGATAGATAGTGGGGTACCTCTCCGGCGAGCCCCCTCCCTGCTACGGCTGGTTCTTCCTTCACCCCGGCGAGCCCCCCAACCCCCCTGAAAATTGACTGACCCAAAAGTCGATTCAGTCGACTGAAGTGTAGCTAACTCGGAGCAGCATCGCAAGCAAGAGCAAGAGCGAGAGCAGCAGCGCGAGCAAGAGCAATAGCAAGAGCAGACCAGGCAGGGGACCGAGAGCAAGAGCAAAGCAGCAGCGCGAGCGAGAGCTAAAGCAGCAGCAGCTCCTACTGATGTGGACATTGCCACCGAGGCAGCGACGCCGTGGAGGAAGTGGCCGGCGACGTCGCCGTGGATGGAGCCGCGCCGTGTCGGCTCGGGATCGAGCGCCAGCATCACCGTGAGATCAAATCAAGAATAAAATGCGGAGATTAGTGTACAACCTCTTTGGTGGCGCCGATTAGGCCGCAGCTTAATCCAAGGAAACGGTGATGATGATGCTCTTCCGGTGGTGCAGGTGAAGACGGCGGTGTGGGAATGGAGGTGGCGCGAAAGACGAGGGGAACGTCGAGGCAGCTCCTTGGAGGTGGAGGACGGGGTGGCTGAACCGGCGGGACGATGAGATCGACGACGGATCCTCATCCGGTACGGTGGATGAGGGACGTCGAGGTGTTGTTGTGGACGACGTCATCGGGGAAGAGGCTCCGGCTGGGTGGCGGACGGAGCAGGGTGTGGGGTTTCATCGCGGGTTTTTGCGGCCTCGGTGTACGAATGGGTGGGCAGATGGGATGGCAGTGGGGAACCATGGCTTAGAGACGCGCTTGTCCGAAATGTGGGGTAAGTTACGAAAGTACCCCCACCCATTTGAGGCGGTTGTTTCGGTTCAGGGGTACCACGGGCATTTCGCGTGTCGGGATTTCATAGGAGGTGGGAGTTTTCACGCGCGTTGTAATTTCGGAATAGCAAGGTGCGGGTTGAGATGGAGGGAGTTGTCGGAGCACAACGAGACGAAGATATATCTTAAATATTTCGGGCTAACAAGGCGCGGGTTGAAATTTCTGGACAAGCCTAACGTGTACTGTACCAAATCAATGCGCACTACAAATGTCATTCAAAACTTTGAATTCATGTTATGTTCAATTAAAATATTTCGCTACGTGTATAATGCATGCAACCTACTACTCAAATGAATGTTTTAGTGCATTCCAAACGTATATACTACCGCTTCAATGTGAACTAAATTTGAATTCGTTTCTCTATTTGAATAAGATCTACAGTAATGATTGTTGTGAAGTCAAAGCATTTGAATTCGTTTCTCTGTTTTAGTAAGATCTACAATCATCATTATTGTCAAGTTAAACCATCGTTTGTGTATTATCTTCACAGCACACCACATGATTAGTCTCGAGTTACATATGAACTATGTGTACTATATGAACTCGAACTAGATTTTTTGAATCCACTTTATTTTGATTTCAAATCACATTACATTTCTAGCTCTAGTTAGATCTTCATAATGTAAACCATGTCTCATATGTATAATGTGTTTATCACATTATGTATGGTGCCCCGCCCCCAACGCCTACAAGTATTTAGATGTGAGTTGCAAACACCACACATTACCACAAATTCAAATAAAATGTGAGAATGTTCAATATATAGTATTGTTTAGATTGTTTGGTATTTAGTTATAAGTTGCAAACGTCACACATTATCTAATTCAAATAAAATGTGAGATTGTTTGATGTATAGTATGGTTTAGATTGTTCGGCATTTAGCTGTGAGTTGCAAACGCCATGCATTATCACATTATGGTATAACATGTGCACAACACGTGTATCACCGCTATATTCATGCATGCAATGTTTAAAACACTATGATCTCCTATTCAAATATATGAATCCACTTTCATATCAAATTATGATCTTTGTTAGTCTCTTACACCCACACAATCCTCTAACCTTTGTAGCTACCACTAACTTTCTCTCGTGCATGCACACACCCTCCTCACCCTCCCCCTCCCTCGGCATTCTATCCACCGGGCACATTCATTTTTTCTTTAGGTTGTTCTCCCAGAGTCTCCACAACTACTTTCCGACACACACCGATCGATAAACCTCTCCAGCGATGCCTGCCTAGAACATACACACACACCTTCAATCTCCTCCTTTATGTGTCCTTGCCTCGTGTCTCTCATATGGTCAGACACACGTGTAAACTCTCGCCCCTCTTTTCATCGATCTCACAACCGCACACTCCTCCCCCTATCTAGCTAGTAGTTAGGCCTCTCGCACCACCTCCTAGCTCCATTCTCTCTGTCTATCCGTCTCGCTGGGCCTTATTTGCCTCTAACAAATGGACGTACACCGACCGATCTCTTGCTATACATATAGATAGCTAGGTCCTTATAACTCATTTTTACCCACTCGTCAATCGATCTACCTCATTAGTTGTGTCTCTCCCTTCCTCTGACAAACAACAATTGATCTACCGATCTAGTTAGGTTTGCTTACCAAACACATGGTTCCCCTTCATCATCCATGGATGCGTCCCGACAGATCTATCACGCACAGGCACACACAGAAACACATCCCCACTCTTATTGATAACATTGCAGTTCCACCCTCATTTTGTTTAGTAGGCCTCTCCCACCATCTTCGAGAAGCAACTCCATCACCCATCCAGCACTCTACCCCTCTCCCTCCCTCTCTCTCTCTCTGTCCCATCATATTTCCCGTCCTTCAGTTATGTATGGATGTCGACCGATCTCCCTCAAGACATAGCTAGGTCTCTCCTTCTCAACACATATACGAGTCGTTCTACCTCTATAGTTAGGCCTCTGCCTACCCCTCCCCCACCCCTCCCCCCACACACATCGATACATCGAGCGCTCTAGTCATGTCTCCCTGCCACACACAAACTTGACATGTGCCCTCTAACGTTCCGGTAGGCCAGTCACCCTATATCTTTGACTTGCACACACACACAATTTCGATGGCTCTCTTCATGGATCTCGCACCCACCCACTTGATCCTCTCTTCGACTCTATCGATAGCTATGACCCCTCCCTCTCTTCTCGTGGATTGCCCGACCCTCTATGTATGATATGGATAGGCCTCCATTTCACACACATTGCATGCAAAATTTTGTTTGAGATGTCATCGACACATATTCCCACAAATAATTCACGAAATCAACCCCCCACCCCACCCCCCACCCCAAAACAAAAAACGCTCATGAACGCGGTTTGTATCTCTCACACACACCCACGTAGGTGGGGGACGTGCACGAAGAGAAGAGGTGCATGCACGGCGCACGTACTCCCATCTCTTTCCCAACCACACCCACGCGGGTACACGGTGGAGCTCATTTCTGTATGAAAAAGGCAGCCCACATGGTAATTTGGCACGTGTACTAGTTGTCCACTTGGTGGAGGGAGGATAGTCTACCACGGGTGAACAAACAAATTGCGACTTGATGTGTCATGTTAAAAAAAGAGGCAAACCATGTGGGGCCTACCTTAGAGGCAAGGCTCTATAGATTGGAGTACTTTTGATGTGTCCTGTCAACTCGCAGAACGAGGAGAAGCTTTCTTAGTACGCTGTCTCCCCCGCCCACGGGCGCGGTGGCTCGCAGGATGAGGTGAAGCTTGCTCTGCCTTACGCCCGCTCCCTCGCCCATGCGCGCGGTGGCTCGCGGGACGAGGAGAAAAAATTACTACTCCCTCTGTTTACTCCTCGTCCCTACTACCTTGGTTATAGAGATTATATCATATTGTTTGGAATATATATGTCCTTTAGTAGATTTCAATATAAACTACTAGTAGATACTCCAAACACTAATGTATATAGGTGTATCTTAGAGTGTAGATTCACTCATTTTGCTCCATATGTAGCACTCTCCCTCGCTCCTCGACCCTCGCCCACGTGGTGGACGTGCAGCAATTCATTCGGTCTCATATAGCCAGAACGATATATACTGCACTACCATTATTGCTCGACTTCCCGAAGAGGCAAAGAGCCAATCACAAGGTTAATATTTTGGAGATGCCAAGCACAAGGTTATAGGAGAACGAGTAGTAGGTGTCGCGTCATTTATAAATAAAGTTTTTTTCTTCAGTGGCACATACGCAATATGATAGGTTCATATGGAGAGAAAAGGAAACCGCTCCACTATATACATAGTCAGGACGGGCCAGCCTACACAGTTGCTTGCTGGGTTGCTCTCTTCACACTCTCTCGCACAAAACGACTGTGGCCACATCTCTAACATCCCGGTGGATCACGTCCGCTTGGGGAAGGGGTGGATGCTTAGTGTAGATGCGGTGGCCGTCGCCGACGGCGAAAACCCACTATCGACATGTCCCGATCAGGGGTCCCCGCCGTTCTCTCTCACAAAGCTGGTGAGGTTGCCTTCGTCCCTTGCTCACTGCCGCGACGTGGTCAGTTGCCGCCTCCCGCCGCCCTCCTCAAGGTTGAGCTACGTCCCTCAGGTACAACTCCCTTTACAGCCGACTTGCACCACTGCTCCAGCTGCCCACATCACTCCCTGTGGATATTTCTCTACTTCTTCGCCCCACACATACCTCTGCTGGCTTCTACGTACTGTATTTGTGATGAGTTTATGTCTCATCAACTAGTCCTAGTAATCTTATTCTAATCACGCTTCTTCAATTTCTTTGCCACAGGGATGCTCATCTCGATTTTGGTGAAACTGCACAAAATGATCCGATGGTCAAAAGGTTGCAAACTTCATTTATTAGGAAGCTCGAACGTTGCCAGCAAATTGAAGCCTGGTTAGGGTTCACAGTTCAAGGGCTAGGGACTGCATGGATCATTTTTTTCTTTAGCTGCCTCTGTTCCAAAATAAGTGTCAACTTTAGTAGTAGTACAACTTTGTACCAAAGTTTGCACAAAGTTAAGACACTTACTTTGGAACGGAAGGAGTACATATTTGCTATGATCTGTCAATCATTCAGATGCAATAGCATGCATGTTAGTCTCCTTTGTATTTGATGAAATGTTGCAATGGGCAACCTTGGACGCAAGATGCATGTAACAGAAGCTGGAAGCTTCATAGCATTGTACAAATTTATCTCGCTGATAAATTACAGTACGTACTATACTAGTACTTCCTCCGTTCCTAAATATAAGTCTTTGTAGAGATTTCACCATGAACCACATGCGGATGTATATAGATGCATTTTAAGTGTAGATTCATTCATTTTGTTCTGTATGTAGAGGAATCTCTACAAAGACTTATCTACTAGTAATAGCTAGCCCCCACTACTAGGAATTCTCTATCCTCTCCTTGAGCCACATCATCAAAATTGATGTAGCCGTTAGATGAAGTAAATCAGTCCATAATAGCCGTCTGATCTAGACGTTGAGAGGCTCCGCACTAAGCCACATGCAAGCATGCAGAAATACCGTGGCACATGCATGTGAGTGGGTTTTAAATCACATCAACATGTATGCATGCAAGCATGCACCGGTAGCGTGGGACATCCAGCAGTCCTACCACCTTAGTAATAAAGACCAATGAGCCGTCAAATCACATAGACCCAGCAGTAAGTTGGACGGACGAAGCAACCATCACTCTTGCGCTAGTGAGAGGTCGCGTCCGCTCTGCCCGGGCATGAATGCGGCACCGATTATTTGGAGTGGCGCTGACTATTTCGGGTGGGAAGCGCGCGCGGGCGATGGAGGGGCTTTGGGTGGGCCAGGATGGTCAGGAGCGGGCGTGGCAGCTGTTCGCATGTCCCTACCGGACACGGCCAGAAACAAGAGGATCCACCGACTCTCGCGGCTAAAATTGTACACTACACAACATCTCTCTGTAGGAGTAGGTCGATCTGTCGCTCTCTCTAACACACACATGCTGTTAAACACACACACACACACACACAAATGCACACGCACGCACCTTGGTCCCGTTGCACCTTCTAACGTGACTTATTACACCTAGACGGAGGGAGTAGTAAGTATACGAGATACGGTGGCACACTAACTTAAGTTGAATACAAGTTCCCAAAATTTGTGTGCATGTTATAATAAGGATTCACTGAAAATAGTACGTGAGCGAACAGAGGGATCAATTGGACAGTGTTCCCGAGCAGTAGCAGATGTGTGAGGTAAGATACACCGCTGGCGCTTTTAATTTTTCTTATTAATTTGTTTGTTTCACCCTCTGACTAGTGGGACCCAACGTACTACGTGGAGAGAGGTAAGGTGACTAAGGCTGCATTATTTCTGCACCACTGTGGATAGTCTTACCACCAAAGCCACATGACACGATTATGATTGAAATCCCAATGACTCCCCCACACACGAAAAAAACACAGCATGCTTGTCACACGAATGCAGGAATGTATAAAAGGTTATTTCCCTCTCATTGAACATAACTGGAGGGTTGTCTAGCTGGTTAGCCTATTCGCTCATCAAACTTGAGGTCTCGGGTTCGATAACTACACTTGAGCATAATTTGTGCCAGGAGGATTTTTTGACTGGTCAAAATGTTTTCTAGGGTTTGCACGCTTCACACTCTCTCTCCAGTATATATATACATGCTGGAGCCTCAGTGCTTGTAGTTGCTCTCTTCACACTCTCTCGCCCTCTCCCGCTGGAGCCTCAGCGCTTGTAGTTGCTCTCTTCACACTCTCTCGCCCTCTCCAGATCTAAACAAGACTTCGTTGGCCTCTCTCTCCCCTCACTGCCGCTCAAAGAGCCGGCAGGATCCGTCCACCGGGAAGGGAATGAGGCTTAACGTTGTCGCCATCGGTGAGGGACTACCAGCGCAGCGTTCACTTTCCACCCAGCGGCGGCGCGGGAGGGCCTCCGACCCCTTCTTCTTTACCGCCATCCCGTCGCCCACCAAACCATGCCCCAAGAACCTTAAGGTATAATTTACTTACTCCACATGCATTGCTCTAGATGCATGTATACCATGAATCTAGGACGTGGTTCAAAGAGGAAAGGAGCGGGGGGAAGTTGTGGGAAAAGTTGTATATACCATGAATCTAGGACGTGGTTCAAAGAGGAAATGAAGGGGGAAAGTTGTATAGCATGAATCTAGGGCGTGGTTCAAAGAGGAAAGGAATGGGGGAAAGTAGTGGGGAAAGTTGTATCGCATAAATCTAGGACGTGGTTCAAAGAGGAAAGGAAGGGGCGAAAGTACTAGTTCAAAAAGGAAAGGAAGGGACAAGGCTATAGAGTTTGAGCAGGACTAGATTTGCTGCGCTCACATAGGGAAAGGTGTCTAAAGATAACAAAACTGGGACCAACACAAATATGCTCCTTGGTTGTTTGTTCTTTGTTGCAACAGACTGTGCATGACCACAGTACATCGGTAGATGCACATGGTGCTGGTGCATCCACTGTCCCATGCAACTCATTAGCTGTTGTTAATCTAAGGCCCTGTTTGGTTAAAAACTCCCTAGTCCCTAATTTCTTGGTTCCAGGGACTAAACATGGACTACAGGTTATTAAATGACATGCTAAAATACCATGTTACCCCTAGTAATGAACTAATAGAGACAAGGTGCGATGCGTGGCAGGGGCAATTGTTGGAAAAAGTCCCAAAAAGACTCCCTCGGGGTCTTCTTTCTTTAGTCCCAAATGCCCACTTTTAGTCCCTAAAAGTCCCTCCTGTTTGGTTTAGATGGGACTGGCATGGAGTTTTTTTAGTCCCTACACCAAAATGTCCCTGTAAACAAACGCCCTCTAATAATGCCGCTGGAAAATTGATGCAATGCCACAGTTAAAAGCAAATTACATGTTTAACAAATTTTATTGTTAATATAATCTCTATGTTAATATTAATCAATGCCACCGTTTGAGAAATGCTACTGTATTGCTTTCTTTCCCATTTAGATAAGGTAGTTGCTTCTTTTTGTTGGCTTCTGTGTCATCCACTGTTATTGACCACTAATTGTTTCCTTTGCACCTCTGTGTAAACAGGGTTATCTACTTCACCTCGTTGCCATTGTGACCTTTTGTTGCACTGCACAAAACACTTTTGTTTTAAGAGTGTTTTGTGCAGTTCAACCAAAATGTCACACCGACAACTTTGCTTGATTGCTTGATCTTAGTGGAACTGCACAAGAGGAGATCTTACTTCCTATCCGTTAAGGCGAATTTGGTTCAGATCTTCTTCTTGTGAGTTGTTTGAATTCCGCATCATGAGAGGTCAGTACTAGCCTTCTTTCACATGATTCTGCAGTGTGCTTTCATATGTTGTGCTACTTGTACGATAATGTTGCTTGCTTTTAGTGAACTGCACAAATGGAGACAAGACTTCCAATCTGTATGTGCACCGTAATATCCCATTGAGGTAAGATAAGGATATTTCACAACTGCTGGCCTGTATTTTGCCACTTTCATCAGAAAATTAAGTTTAATACTATACTTGTGCTCCCTAATTGACATGCCAAATCTTACATTGAAGGCTAAGCTTGTCTGTTATTGAACCAAGTGATGAAGGGGAAGAACAAGCAGAAGAAAAAAAATCAACTCCCAGTGCTGTAATGAAGCACTGGAACTGTGATGACACAAGTAATGATATAGTTTTGAATCTTAATTTATTGCTATGGCTGGAACGAGCAATTGTTTTGCCATTGATTTGATGCCACTCTTAATGTAATATGTAATTATCTCTACTTGTGCAAACAGGGATCTTCTTTGAAGATACCATATATTTTAGTGGAACCGCACAAGAAGATGTTGGAAACATTAAACTAATCGAGGAGTATATAGTAAGCATGGCCACCATCGTAGATAGCAACAGATGATTTCGGAGAAGTGCTTCATCTGTATGATCTACACATAAGCCTCCTGACAAAGGTTGGAACTCGCCCACTGATTTCATCCATTTGATTGAGCTTTGTCATCTCTATTGGTGTTGTGCTACTGTTTAGATACTGTCATGAAAAAGTGGTATTGTCCTTGAGAAGTGCTTCATCTGTGTTGTTTTAAATATTTCCTTTCCTTTTTTTGAGCAAATAGGGATGCTAGCATTTAGTAGTCCTCTTGTCTTTGCACAACTGGATCATCTTCCTCTGAAGAAGAATATGGAGTACGTGAAGTGACTAGTTCCGATTATGCCAGGATGAAGAAGCCCTGTCTATCTTCTCATCAGAAGGAGCAGTTGAAGGATGGTTACATTACTCCCCACAAGACCAAACTAACTTCAGCTCATAAGGACTGGAAAATCTCCAGTTTTTTGCTGTGATGCGTGAGTACAATGTTGTTATAGGATTCTTTCTGGTGAGTTCCATTTTTCTAAAAGTGTGCTCTACATGGACCATGTATGTGCCTGTTGAAACTGTCAATTCATAGTACAATTTTCTTTATACTAATCACTTTTTTGTATTTGTGCAAACAGGGGTGCTCAGCTTGATTTCAATGGGAACTGCACAAAATGTTCATGAATACATCGAATCATTCATTTCCACCACAAGAAAGGAGGTGCCGATAAGTTCAAGGCGTTGCAACATATAAGGGCGAAATCATACAAGCTAAGCGCGGATTTGGTTGATTTTGGTGGAACTGCACAAAAAGAACAGCTGGTTTATTTAGCACGAGGTGCCATGTCAATGTCCAAACTGATGGCAAATCCTGCCCATTCCACAATCGTAGGCATTTGATATTTTGCAATGGGACAACCTTGTCAAATTTTGCTCATTGATTTTAGCAAGACATGCATTTGATATTTTCGAATGGGATGCCCTTTGTTGTCAGCAGCGTCGATCAATTTTTTCTTTATTCTTTAGTTGTGAAGTAAATATTGCCTCTGACATGTGAGTCGCTGAGATGCATAATCATCGATTGTTTTGAATGTTCTCTATTAATTGTCAGGCCTGTGTGTTTGATTGCAATCTACAGAAACGCTAAAAAGCTGCTCAAACTCTTTGTACTCCTTCTGTTCCTTTTTACTTCGCACATTGTGAAAGTGCATACTTTTTTGTATAAGATTGGTCAAAGTAGAGATACTTTGACTGCAGACAAAACTTGTATGCAGACTAGAAAGGACCGAAGGGAGTACATGTGAAACTGCTGCAAACGAGGTGATCACCCTGGGAATAATGCTAGTACGTATTGTTTTGCATGTTCATCCAATGCCAGTGATACAGGAATTCGAACTAATCGAAATAAATTCATTCATAATATCGGCGTTCTGGGAACTGGGGTCCCCAGACTTGCCTGCCTGCAGCCTGCAGCGTGGCTCAAAGGGGGGCCCAGCACGGCCCGTCTTCACCAACACAAACCCAAGACCCTCGCGAGGGGCCAAGCCTCGCGGGGCGGACGACGCAAAGCTTCCTCAGGCATGGCCTCATCAGGCTGGCTCACGAGGGGGCGGAGAGATCAAGGCGAGGTACCTCACGAGGTGCTCGTGACGCAAGCCATGACGATTCAGGGCGCCAGGCGGGTGCCAGCCCGCGCAGCATCCTCCTTTCCTCTTTGGTGCAAAGGGGGCAAGCGCAGCCGCGGAGTACCGAGGCATCAGGCAAAGGTTGCCATTCCGGTGCAACGAGACCAAGACCAGGAGGACTATGAGATGGAGGTCACCGTGGAGCCCAAGACGGCGTCATCACCAGAGCTTTGCACAGGCGAAGACTACTTTTGTCAGGATAGCTGATACTTGTTGTCCTCCTTCAAATTAGCCCGCCATTGTTGGCTCCCTTCCCGCTCAATATTTGGGGAGAGGACCAGGGCCTCTATAAATAGGACTAGCCACCCCCAGGGTAGGGAGGAACGAGGATAGAGGATCGAGAATCAGCCAACCCAGAAACAAGCTGGGGTCGAAATCAGGGTCAGTCAGTTGGAAGAAAGCAGAGAGAGAGAGAGAAAGGTGACTGAACTCCTCCGAGCAGTTCATCGCCCCAGCCAAGAACAGACCCTCGCGAGGCTGTTCTCCCTTGTATTGTTCATCATCATCAGCCCAAGAGGCAATCCACCACACCACACACTGGAGTAGGGTATTACACCACAACGGTGGCCCGAACCAGTATAAACCCTGTGTCTCTTGTGTTGTTCTTTCCTTAGTTTAGATCCTAGCATGGCGGAGGGGTGCAGGTAGGTAGGGGGTGAAATCTCCACGCGCACCCCAGTGTTCGAACCTCAAGGGTCTGCCGGAACCCGAAATCCGACATTTGGCGCGCCAGGTAGGGGTGCGCCGGAATTCGTCTTCCACCGCCCCGTTCTCCTCCGACCGTCACGACCATGTCTGACGCTCGTCGGGCCCGCGCCGAGCGCCGGGCCGCACTCGCTTCCCGCGTCGCCCAGACGGCCCCTGTCGACGGGCATCCACGCCGTTCCCCGTCACCTGCCGTCAACGTCGCCACCGTCCCAGTGGGGGACGAGCAGCAAGCATCGTCCCAGCATCCGTCCGTGCGGCAAGACGGCCGCACCGCAACTCCCTCGCTCACCCCAGCTGGTTCTTCGTCCCGCGCGCTCCGCGCGCCCATGGAGGCTCGAGCTGCACTCATCGCGGAAAACGAGCTCCTACGCTACCGTCCCGTCGAAGACGTCTATGAAGAATGGCTCGACCGCGTCGCCGAGCTCGTCCGCGCCGCAGGGGGCTCTCCTGCGCTGTCCGTTCCACTGCACCGCACCCCGCCCCGCGCGGGCGATGAGGCTCCAACGGTGCCCCGGCTGCCTCCTCCTCAAGAAGTCGCCATGGCTCCAAGGCGTGTGGCCCCTGGGCGGAACCCGCTCCGTCAGGCGCCAGCGCGGCAAGAGCAGAGCTGCCAGGAAGACCCTCGCCCGCAAGAAGCTGCTCGGGCGCTCCCTGCTCCAGCATGTCGCGACCATGCTCCTGCTCCCGCGCATCAAGACCCCGCGCTGCTCCCAGCTGCAGCGCGTGATGACATGCAAGACCAGGCTCTCCGTCTCCCGAGGCCTCCCGTGACCACAGCAGGCTGCCGCGCCTTCACCACCGAACTACGCAGCGTAGCGTGGCCCGACAAGTTCAAGCCAGACCTGCCTCCTCGCTACAACGGCACGGCTGACCCTGCAAAGTTCCTCTAGCTCTACGAGCTAGGCATCGAAGCTGCCAACGGAGACGAGAAGGTCATGGCGAACTGGTTCCCCATGGCACTCAAGGACAGGGCCCGCACCTGGCTCCTGAACCTGGCTCCAGGCACAATCTCCTCCTGGGAGGAGATGCGCACCCGCTTCATCGCCAACTTCCAAGGCACTCGCGACCGGCCACCCGCCATGAGCGACATGCGCCACATCAAGCAACAGCCCGGGGAAACCCTTCAGAAGTACATCCAGCGCTTCAACAACGCACGCCTCAAGATTCCCAAGGTGACTGAGGAGGCCATCATCTCGGCCTTCTCCGACGGCGTGCGCGACGTCAAGATGAAGGAGGAGCTGGCGATGCATGAAGACCTGTGCACTTCCTTGGAGCTATTCACTTGGCAAACAAGTGCACCAGGGCTGAGGAAGGGCGTCTCTCCCTCCTCGAGGTGCCTGCCGCGGACCCAGAAGAGAAGAAGCCCAAGGCCAAGGACGTGAAGCTCAAGGGGGCTGCCGTGCTCGCGGCAGAACCAGACACCAAGCGGGGCAGAGATCAGCCCGAACCCTCCAAGGGCAGCCAGTACTATGTGTACCACGACCTCCACACCCACAACACCAATGAATGTCAAGAACTCCGAGCCGTGCGAGAAGGAAGGATCGGCCGTCGCCCCGACCGTAGTGACCGGGGCTACGGCCGAGGAGGAGGAAGAAACGCAGGACGCTGGGAAGACCGTGGGCCGCACCAAGGGTGGCGCGACCAACCTCGCAAGGATCGCTGGCAAGACCCGCCTCGCGAGAGAGGATGGAGGGATCAGCCTCGCGAGGGAGACTGGAGGGATCAGCCTCGCGAGGATCGCCCGCAAGGCAACGCAGGCCTCCCACCGTTGCCACCGCAGCCAAGGAGAAACGAGGACCGCCACTAGGAAGAGGAGGCCGGGGGCTTCCAGGAGCCGCGTGCGATCGCCTGCATCTTGGGCGGAGCACAAGCCCCAGCCTCTCAACGCATCTTCAAGCAGTTCGCCCGTGAGGTGAATGCAGTCCTCCCCAGGCTCGAAGCCACGCGCCCCCTCAGGTGGTCGGCGTGCGCCATCATGTTCAGCTCAGCAGATCAGCTCAAGTGTGCGGCTACAGCCGGTGTCCTCCCGATGCTTTGTTCCCCAATCATCAGCAACGTGGTGGTCACCAAGACCCTCATCGATGGAGGGGCAGGGCTCAACGTCCTGTCCGTGGAGACGTTCAACAACCTCCAAGTGCCCTACAGCCAGCTTTAGCCAACCAAGCCCTTCTCCGGTATCACTGATGGCTCCACGGTCCCGATTGGGCAGGTCCGCCTCCCTGTCACCTTCGGGGCACGCGACAACTACCGCACCGAGCTCATCGACTTCGACGTCGCTCACATTCGCCTGCCGTACAACGCCATCCTTGGGTACCCAGCGCTGGCCAAGTTCATGGCCGTAACTCACCACGGCTACAACTTCCTCAAGATGCCAGGAAGCGGCGGAGTCATCACGGTGCCCTGTGAAGAGAAGGACACGATGTGTTCCCTAGAACGAGCCTTTCAGGCCGCGTCACTGGAAGACCCGGATTGTGGAAGCAGGAGGCCTCTCGAGACCACCCCCAAGAAGAAGAAGACATCGTCCGGCCCGACCACTCAGGAGGCAGGCCCCTCTGGGCCCGCGCCTGCCAAGGGGGAGGCCCCCTCCATCGCATAGGAAAGCGCGCCCGGCGCCCTCCCCAGGCAGGGCTTGGGGGCTCTCCCTTGGAGGACCACCGACCTAGCTACGGTCGCAAGGGAGGCGCTTGGGCACCACATGGAGGCGTGTTTTGAAGCACGTTTCCCTCAAGAAGGAGCAAGGCAAGGAGATCCAGATCCTCAGGAGTTCGTCAGCAAGGCCATTCAGGAGCTACAGGAGTCAAGAGTCATGAAAGGCGGCCGCCGCTTGCCAGCAGTGGCCCCCCATCCAGGCGAGGATGGTGGGCTGCGCATCTGCATCGACATACCAGGGCTCAACCGAGTCGCCTCTCTGGAGCGCCTCTGGCCCTCGCGAGTGGGGCACTGCAGAGGTCCACCCCACAGCTACATTCGCATGCCGTACGGCTTGCCGAACGCGGCTGACACGTACCAGTGCCTCATGAGGGGCATCACGGAGGCACGAGAGGCCAGGCGTCCCGCAGCCCTGGCAGAGATGGAGATGGCCCGCGAGGAGCCGCCAGCGCTTCCGGAGCCTCCCGAGGCCCCTGGGCCTGGGGGCTCGTGAGGATCGGCTCCCGCAGCCCACCGAGCCTGCTACACCAACACCCCTTCATCCTCAACATAATCAGGTGACATCTTTTGAGTTTTAATTCCAGCTGGGAGCGCCCCTAGGGCTGCATTATTCCCAGGCCGCGTGGGTCCGTCCCTGCGGCGTGTATCCCTTTATTTCATGTTGTTAGCTTACCTTGTTGGGGGCGCCCCTCAGGCTGCATGATCCCCAAGCCGCTCGGGCCCGGCCCAGTGGCATGTATCCCATTTGCGTTTATTTCCGATTATGCGTTAGACCCACCATGGTTGATTATTTGATGCCGGTCCACGGCACCTCTTCTCCTCCATGCCGACCACTTGCACGTTAAAGGGGGGGCACCTGAGCATCGCGACTCAGGGCTCTTACTGGCTCTCCAGCCCTCACCCTCTGGCCTTGTCCATGGCATCGCGACCTGGCATACCAGCGACGGCTGAGACCAGCTCGAGGGCCGGGACCCGAGGACGTAGAGTGCCAACATCTAACCAAATTTGCAGGGACACATCACAAGATAAGGCCCAGTGCCAGGCGCAACCCGCCTAGAGGTAGGGCCCCGTGAGTCCCGCACTAGCTCACGGGTGCCCGAATACACCTCGCCAGGCCCTACCGTGCCAGCCACGTGTCAGGGCGGGGCTGTACACGCCCCGGGGGATCCTCCCGGAGGGGGGCCCCCTCCCACATACCAGTGGAAGCACCATGCTCCGCGCTGGCTGACGACACTGCCGAGGAGCGGCTATGCCCGTACACATACGGTAGCACTATGCTCCGCGCTGGTGATAAACAACTGAGGGTGGCCCCCGGGCCGCATCAACCTCAGGGAGCCCAGAGCTCAGTGTCTAGCCTCATCGTAATGCCTCCCCTCGGGAGTGCCGCGCGAGGGGGCTGGGCACGGGGGCTGCGCCTGGGTCACACCCAGACGCACGCCGCCCAGCTAGGTCCCCCCGGGCCTGGTTCGTCGCGCGTCTCTCCCCGAGCGGAGACAAGGTACGAAGGCCATTTGAGCGTCAAGGGGGACTCCTAAGCATCGCGACTCAGGAGCCTAACTGGTCACGTAGCCCCTCACTCCGCGGCCCCGTCCTGGTTTCCGGTCGGGACCATTGCTGGGTGAGGTACGCGTGGGGCCGGGCTCTGCAGACGTAGAACGGTGGATCCACCCACATCATACCTCCCTACTTGCAGTTCATGCGTCAAGGGGGACTCCTGAGCATCGCGACTCAGGAGCCTAACTGGTCACGTAGCCCCTCACTCCATGGCCCTGTCCTGGTTTCCGGTCGGGACCATCGCTGGGTGAGGCACGCGCGCGGCCGGGCTCTGCAGACGTAGAACGGTAGATCCACCCGCATCACACCTCCCTACTTGCTGTTCGTGCGCCAAGGGGGACTCCTGAGCATCACGACTCAGGAGCCTAACTTGTCACGTAGCCCCTCACTCCTTGGTCCCGTCCTGGTTTCCGGTCGAGACTATTGCTGGGTGAGGTACGCGCGGGGCCGGGCTCTGCCGGCATAGAACATAAGCAAGTAGGAAGGAAAAGCGCTAATTTCAAGGAATTCAAAAGCAAATATTACAGTCCACACTGTTATCTCAATGCCAAACGCAAGTTTAAACGCCTCCCCGAGGCATGATACGTGTGCAGGAATTAAAAGCAGGACAGGAGCCACGACGGAGTCACTTGGCGGTGGGGGAGCAACGCGGAGCGGGTTCGCCTCACGGAGCAGCGGGGTCGGCAGCGCCTTCCTCCGGCTTGGTGCTGAAGGCCTGGAACTTCCCCAGCAGAGCCTCCGCGCGACCCTTCACGGCCTTGGCAGCGGCAGCGGCACGCTCACCACTCACTGGCTCCAGCAGGCTGTCGAGGTCGACACCAGGATCGCGAAGGTAGATGTGGGTGAGGACCCGCGTCAGTGCTGCAGAAGACAGGACACGTGCCTTGGCCTCGGCCGTGGGGCCAAGGCCAAGGGCGACATCTTCAAGAGCGAGAACCAAGAAGGGAAGCAGCTTGGCGGGGCTGTCCTCGGCGCCAGCCAGCGGGCTCTCCAGGCCGCTGTCGTAAAGCGTCCTCAGCGAGGAGCGAGCCTTCGCCTCCAACTCCGTGAAGGCCGCGCGGTCCTCGGCAAGAACCAGGGCGTTGCCATCCAGCTCGGCCTTCCTCGCCCCAACTCCTGCTCCAGCATGCCTAGGCGGTGGTGGCGCTTCCTGAGCTTGGCCTCCCGGCCCTCGACGGCTGCCTCGCGAGCCTTCACGCCTTCTTCCTGCTATTGGTGAAGGCGGACCTCTTTCGCGAGCTGATCCCGCAGGCCTTGCAACTCGTCCTCCAGCGCCTTGCAGCGACCGCGGACGTCGACCACCTCCCCCAGGGCTGCATCATGAGCAGCCTTCGCCTCCAGGATGGCCTGCTTCTCCTCGTCGCATGCCGTCGAGGCTTGGACCAGCACCGCCCGAATCGAGGCGTCGGAGCAAACCCATCCAGAAGCCAGCTCCAAACGCCCGGCCACCAAGCGGGGGTCGGCGCCAAGAAGATCCTGCCGCAGTCGGTCCAGCTCAGCAACAGCACGATCCAGAACGGCAGAAGGAGTCGGAGAGACAGCGGCTGGTGGAGTAGGAGGAGAAGGCGGCAGCGCAGCCGCAGCATCCGGAGGCGGAGTCTGCCGCGCCCCGACAGCTGTAGTGGCGGCGGCAGGCAAGAGCACCTCGGGAGCCACTTGGGCCGTGGGGGCTGAGCTCGCCCCAGCCGGCTCAGCCAAACCTCGCAAGGATGACCGGGCAGGAGAAGCCTGTGCGTCGCGGTCACCCTCCTTCGCGGGCAGAAGCGCCGCCACGGATGGAACCTCGGGAGCCCCCTTCGGCTTCTTTGTTGCGGGCGCCAACACATCCAAAGATGCGGACGTCAAGCCTCAGAAGCAGAGAAAGAGATAAAGACAAGAATCGAATGCTTACGGGTCGTCGCCAGTGAGCTCAAGCGGCCTCCGGCCAAATTTGAAGCCTGAAAGCCGGCTGGAAGGGTTAACCTCGGGAAGCTTGGAGGCGGAAGGTGCATCTGCGGTTCGCCCCGGGGCCGGGGGAGACCCGCGGGAGATCAGCCCGGTCCTGTATTTCTTCGGGATCGGGGGCGAGCTCCCGCCGTCCTGCTCGTCGTCGTCTTCGTCATCATCCTCGTCGTCATCGTTCGGAGAGAGGCGGAGAACGCGGGACCTGCACTGGGGGAGGGGAGCCCTCGACTCTCCGTCAGTCGCCTCGAAGTCAGGCCCTTTTCCTCGCTCCCCTCCTTCTTCCTCTTCACTAGAGTCGCCGAAGGGCACGTCCACCAGTTCCTCGGGAGCTTCCAAGGGCACTGGCCCATCCCCATTGAAGACGGGCATGGACTTCACCACCCGCTCCCAGTCGTTGCGGAGGAACAAGGGCGTAGGAGCGCCCTCCAGCCTCGCCACATTGCCCCCGACCAGAGATTGGAGAACCGCAGCCAGGTCTCCGTCAGCCAAGGCCGCGGGGCTCGGACGGGGCCTCCACATTGGAAGCGAGTACTGCCGAAGCGGAGCCAGCCGGTGCTCCAGGAACTCCCTCAGCAGCGACGCACCGGTCAGCTTCGCCGCCGCCATGTCGGTCGGCCTCAGATCCGCGTCCATCTTGTCCAACACCATCTTCGCGCGGGGATCCGCGAGCTCCACTCGACCCCAGTCGCTGGAGCTCGTGGGCTGCTCCGTGGGCAGGATCAGCCGAGGGTGGATGCGCCCAACATCCACCAAGATCCACTTGCTCCTGAAGCCCTCAATCCTCTTCCCAGAGTTCGAGATGGCAATGGCGCCGCCGTATGCGATGAAGCTCGCGCACGCGGAAGCCGTCCCACGAGAGGTCCGGAGGTAGAAGTAGTGGCGCAGCAAGGCCACTGAGGGCTGCACCCCAACATGTGCTTCGCAATAATAAGCAAAGATTGCCAGGAGAAGGACGGAGTTGGGATGGAGATGCAGAGCCTGTAGCTTGTAATGGCGGAGGACAGAGAAGAACTCGGAGAAGGCAGGCACCAGGCCAGCAACAATGGCACTTACGAAGAGCGGATAGAAGGTGCTCCTTTGACCCTCAGGGGTGGCGGAGCCGGCCTTGAACGCCTTCGCCCCGTCGCCGTCCGGCGCAACTGGGCAAGGCCCGCCTCCGACACATTCCGCGAGTCCAGGGCAGACGAGTACCAAGCTGCGGCCGGGGGCTGACGAGGCGCCATGGCTCCCTAGGTCACGTGGTCAGAGCAGATCTGGAAATCTCGGAGGAAGGAAGGAGAGGCGCAAGAAAGGGGATCTGAGCAGCAACCGGAGAAAGCAAGAAGCAGGGCCTAGGCGGATGCCACTCCTTTATCAATTCGCGCGGTTGCTAAGGCGCCCACGTCCAGTCAACCGCCACGCGGCGCCCAATGCCGCAGGCTGTTAGGGCCTGCGGCGCTTCACTCTTGCCCTTCCGCCTCCCTGCACGGCCAAGTCCGGGCGTGCCTTGGGCCCGGGGGCTACTATCGGCGTTCTGGGAATGGGGGTCCCCAGACTTGCCTGCCTGCGGCCTGCGGCGTGGCTGAAAGGGGGGCCACGGCCCGTCTTCACCAACACAAACCCAAGACCCTCGTGAGGGGCCAAGCCTCGCGGGGCGGACGGCGTGAAGCTTCCTCAGGCACAGCCTCATCAGGCTGGCTCACGAGGGGGAGGAGAGATCAAGGCGGGGTACCTCATGAGGTGCCCGTGACGCAAGCCATGACGATTCAGGGCGCCAGGCGGGTGCCAGCCCGCGCAGCGTCCTCCTTTCCTCTTTGGTGCAAAGGGGGCAAGCACAGCTGCGGAGTACCGAGGCATCAGGCAAAGGTTGCCATTCCGGTGCAACGAGACCAAGACCAGGAGGACTACGAGACGGAGGTCATCGTGGAGCCCAAGACGGCGTCATCACCAGAGCTTTGCACAGGCGAAGACTACTTTTGTCAGGATAGCTGATACTTGCTGTCCCCCTTCAAATTAGCCCGCCATTGTTGGCTCCCTTCCCGCTCAATATTTGGGGAGAGGACCAGGGCCTCTATAAATAGGACTAGCCACCCCCAGGATAGGGAGGAACGAGGATAGAGGATCGAGAATCAGCCAACCCAGAAACAAGCTGGGGTCGAAATCAGGGTCGGTCAGTTGGAGGAAAGCAGAGAGAGAGAGAGAAAAAGGTGACTGAACTCCTCCGAGCAGTTCATCGCCCCAGCCAAGAACAGACCCTCGCGAGGCTGTTCTCCCTTGTATTGTTCATCATCATCAGCCCAAGAGGCAATCCACCACACCACACACTTGAGTAGGGTATTACACCACAACGGTGGCCCGAACCAGTATAAACCATGTGTCTCTTCTGTTGTTCTTTCCTTAGTTTAGATCCTAGCATGGCGGAGGGGTGCAGGTAGGTAGGGGGCGAAATCTACGCGCGCACCCCAGTGTTCGAACCTCAAGGGTCTGCCGGAACCCGAAATCCGACACATACACGGTCAGATTTCATATAAACATGCCGGATTTCATTACATTTCATACATTCTTCAACTAAAAAGGGGTGCGCTGGAGGTATAATTAATTAACCGAAGCTACCCACCTGTGTCCCGCTGAGCCGAACAGAAGCTTCAGTGACTTAACTGTAGGTGCAGTTGCATAACTGACATGAGGCCTGTTGGGCCCACGTGTCAGTCAGCCAACTGCACCAGCAATTAAGTAGAAGGAGCATTCTTCTCCAGCGCAGCTCTCCGACTCCACGTCGCCGCCAAGAAGCTAACCGGCCGTCAATGGTCAACCCGCCTAGCTTGGCTTCAACCAGAGGGTGGCAGCGGTGGCCTTACTTAGACCCGAGCGGCGGCGACCTACCGTGTTCTACTCTTCCTCATTTTCTGTGTGGCGCGGCCTCGTTGGCAGCAGGGCGGGGCCTCGGCGGAGCCGGCGATGTCCTCTGTCTCGTTGCCGGCGGGCTGCGCCTCAGCGGAGCGGTGGAAATCCTCCCCCACATTGCTGGCAGGGTGGGGCCTCGGCTGAGCCGGCGATGTCCTCTGCCTCGTTGTTGCCGGGGCGGGGCCTCAGCGGAGCCGGCGGTGTCCTCTACCTCATTGTTGGCGCCGCGGGGCCTCGGCGGAGCAGGGCCTCATCGACGCCAGCGGAGTGGGGACTCGTCGGAGCCGGCATTGTCCTCTGCCTCGTCCTTGGTCACGCCAAACTGCACCTCGCACGCTTCATCGCCCTCTTTGCTAGCCTCTTTGTAGGCGGCCGCAGCCTCCACCACCTGCATGCGGTACTGCCAGCGCTCAAGGCGGCCCTTGTGGGCGGAGCGGTACTACTCGAGCAGCGCCTCCTGCTCCGCCCGCTCCGCGGCGATCTGCTCCTCCACCTGCAGGTGCTCCTGGAGGAGATGGTGGTTGTATGCGGCGTCAGCTTGCGCCTCCTGGAACTGCTCCTCACACATCTGCCTCACCCTGTCCATATATTGGGCACGGGCCTCGCCGATGGTCATGGTGCAATGCACCGGCGAGGATGGCATGGAGGAGGGGGTTGGCGCTGGATCGTCGACTACCATGTTCTCCATTGGGACGTCGTCGTCCTCCGGCTGCCTGCCGGCCAGCCGGTCGGCAGCAATGGCTGCCATCTCCTTGTGGTCCGTCGTCCGCCCGTCCCAAAGAGCGCTGGAGCACGAGGAAGCCATGGTGGGCAGTAGTGGTGTGGACAGGAGAAAGGGAATGGATGCGGATGACTTCGGCTATGGCCGGCGCAGCAGTTTATATAGCAATGGTGGGCGGGTGGAGGGACGGATGTGTGACGCCGGAGTAGCCGCCTCGCCAACCGCGTATCGTTAATGTGGGCGGCAGATGGACGGATGGATGACACTTGTGTCGTTTGAAGGCGGAGCAATCGCCTGCACCGGGAAGCGGGGCGGGCAGCGTTGACTGTTTCGGGCAGAAAATGCGCGCGGGCGAGGAGATGACTTTACTTGGAGAGGATGAAAATGGGGACCCACCAGGTCCATAGTCTCACGTACGCAAGTGCCTCCTTATTATATATATATATGTATAAAACTATAATTTATTTTGCTTCCTCCTAGTTTCCTGACATCACGGTCCCACACCATTGTCAACCTATGTAGTAGTCAATAAACGAGAGAATTGCACAAGAAGCGGCCGACAGCTGGGACCAAGCAGCTCGAGCAGTATTTGTGTTTTTGAGGTGTGAGCACTGCAGAGTTTTTCGATGTTTAGCCCAGATATTAATTTGTCTCCTCTGAACAACAACGAAAACATCGCTGCAGGTATTAACTGGGCGGGCTGTGGCCCGTCTAGCCCAGGCCTAATATCCAGCCCAGATATTAATTTTTTTCAAGCTGAAAATGGCTAGCCCAGCTATACTTTTTTTAGGAATACCCAGGCAAGGTCAAGTTGTTATTCTCCGCCCCGCTCGGTTGCAAATCTTTCCTTGGAGGGATGCATTAGGCTTAACAAGAAAATGGGCTTTAAGAAATAATAAATGGGATGTAATTATAAAAACTGGGCAGTAACTATAAAAAAATGCACCAAACACGTGATTACTTTATAAAATATTGTTTTTGGATATTGAAAATTTTAATTTCATTAATTGTTGCGAGCGCAATGTTTCGTTGGATTTTTACGTAATATAAATTTATATTGAAATTGTATTTAATCTGACTAGAAATTTTGGGATAAAAATATTTCGGATCCCATCAAAATGTGGGAAATTTTATTGAATTCTGTTTTCAACAGTTGGTTGAAATGGGTTGTACTTTTAACAAACTGTAAATGGGTTGTAGTAAATTCCAATAGAATTCAAAAATGGGCTACACATTCTTACTAATCTCAAATGGGCTATAAGTTCTCTGCCACACACTTCTGGCCTTACTAAGTTGACGTGTCCCCTAAAAAAACAGAGTTGACGCGTATGCAAGGCTTTGTCAACTTATAGTCAACACACGGTTCTAGCAGTAGTGGCCGTTGGATGTCCATCCAACGGATGCCGTGCTTCTTCTTCAATCTCGGTTATTCTAGCTTCACCCGCCTAAAAAAAGATTCCTCCCCCTGACATCTAGGGCGCACCATTTCAGAAGCTGACCTGTGGGCCTACTAAGTTGACATACCAAGGGCTTTGTCAACTTAGTCAATATAAACAATTCTAGCTGTAGTGACCGTACGATGTCCATCCAATGGCCGTCATGCTTCTTCAACCTCTGGTCTTCTTGCTCCATCCTCCCAAAGCAGTGCCGGTTGTGCCGCCTGCTCCTGCCTCCCGTGGCCGGCTGTGCTACCGTGGAGGCCTCACCGCCCCCTACTACTCCCACCGCTGGCCAGGCCATCCCTCCACTCACCCACACCCCCTGTTATTCTGCGGTGATGGCAGCACAGCTGAACCAGTGAACCCGCGTACTCCTCTCAGCGTGTGCATCCACTTCCGCGTCTTCCCCAGCTCCGCGTCGTCCCCTTCCTAGGCCTCGCCGTCATCCACCGCCTTGGTGCTCTCGGCGCGGCGTGGTCAATGTGGTCAAGGAACGACTTCCATCAGACGTGGACTGTACGTCGAGAGGCTGACAGCTGGGTCCATGGCAGCTGCAAGGAAGTGCCTCCTTATTACGCGCAAAATAATTATTCCTCCACCTGACAGCGAGGACCCACCGGACAGGCGACCGTATTTCGCGAAAAAATGATTCGCTCCCTGACTGCTGGGACCCACGAGCTACATCTTCGCACGCAAGGAAATGCGTCTGAGACAAAAAATGATTCGCCCCCCTTACTGCTGGGACCCACCAGCTACATCTTCGCACGCAAGGAAGTGCGTCCGAAAAAAAAATGATTCGCCCCCCGACTGCTGGGACCCACCAGCTACACCTTCGCATGCAAGGAAGTGCGTCCGGGCAAAAAAAAATGATTCGGCCCCCTGACTGCTGGGACCCACCAGCTACACCTTCGCACGCAAGGAAGTGCGTCCGGGCGAAAAAAACAAAACGATTTGCCCCCCTGACTGCTGGGACCCACCAGCTACATCTTCACAAGCAAGGAAGTGCCTGACAGTCGGGACCCACATGGTCGAAGCGTACGTAGCGTTGTCATTCTGGTCGCGAACGTGTACGTACATACTGGTCGATGTAGAGGCGCGCACGTGTCGTAGTAGAGGCGTGCACGTAGCATGTACACGTACGTGCAACGGCCAGGGTGCAAGGAAGAAAATACGGCCACGTATGTGTACATACGGGCAGGGTCCTGAACACCTACTCGCGCAAATGTACGGCCAGGGCTCGTGTACATGGCTGGGTCGGAACAGAGAAACAGTGTCGTCGTCATGTTCATGGGGAGGCAACGGAATGCGTCGTGTTCATGGGGAGGCAACGGAATGCGTTGTGTTCATGGGGAGGCAACGGAATGCGTTGTGTTCGTCGGGAGGCAACGGAAGGCGTCGTGTTCATCGGGAGGCAACGGAACGCGTGGGAGCCAACCGGCTGGGTCGGAACGGAATGTGTGGTTGTGTTCATCGGGAGGGCTTGGACGGAACAGGTGATGGAAACGAGGCCTGGCATACCGTAGAATGGAGGAAACGGACCTCCTACGGTCGAAACGGGGGTCCTGTTGATCGGGAGGGGTGTGGCGTACCGCAAAACGGAGGAAACGGACCTCCTACGGTCGAAACGGGGGTCCTGTTGATCGGAAGGGGTGTGGCGTACCGCAAAACGGACGAAACGAACCTCCTACGGTCGAAACGGGGGTCATGTTCATCGGGAGGGGTGTGGCGTACCGCAAAACGGGACTCCACGGGATACTGTTCATCTCCACCGTCGACCTCCTCCAGCCTCCACGGGCTACCGTCGACCTCCTCCAGCCTTGATGGGCTCCTGTTCATCCAGCCTCCACCGCGCGCTACTCCACCGGCTACTGTTCAACCAACCCTCCACCGTCTACTGTTCATCCAGCCCTCCACACCACGGGGTTCTGTTCAACCACCCCTCCATGGGCACCCCTCTACCTTCTACTATTCATCCAGCCCTCCACACCACGGGGTCCTATTCATCCAGAGGCAACGCCACCGCTCATTGTTCATCTAAAACCCCCCGCAACGCTCACTGTTCATCCCAGAGGCAGCATCGATTGGCTTCAGTTAGCAGCAGTAGTGAAGGAATCGCTCGATCGGGTTCAGTTAACAGCCATCGATCGATCGCTCGGGTTCAGTAACGCGTAGCCTGCAGTGCAATCACTCGGGTTCAGTTAGAGCCTAACGCCTCGCTGGGGTTAGTTAGAGCCAACGCCTCGCACACACACGCGTACGTGTACGAGAGAAACATGCATCGCTCGGCCCCCGACCTCCCACCGTAACCGGGAACTCCCCGAAATTTTCCTCGCCCTTGCTTCTACCACGATTTTTTCCTTCATGGACGGCCCAAAGAATGCCATGCAGCTGCATCTCCGGCCCACCCAGAACGAAAAGCCCATTTTCTTTCATGATTTTTTGTCATAGAAGTAGGAGCCCACCACATCTATGATGATACCGGGTTTTGTCACAATTATCGTCATAGAAGTGTCATATGTATGACAGAAAAAAAATTCGTTCGGCCCAAAATGTCATGGATGTGTCTTTTTTTATAGTGTTGTGTGCTTATTTAGATGAATCTATGGTTTTTATTGGATGATATAAGCTATAGTAAAGTTGGAATACAGTAGATATAATGCAAAAATAAAATATGAATGGGTTTGCAACAGTACTTAGAGTAGTGACTTGCTTTGTTATACTAACGGATCTCACGAAGGTTTTGTTAAGTTTTGTGTGATTGAAGTTTTCAAGTTTTGGGTGAGATCACGATGGATGAAGGAATAAGGAGTAAGAAGAGCCTAAGCTTGGGGATGCCCCTTGGCATCCCAGGCCATTATCTAAAAGAGAAGCAAGTAACTAAGCTTGGGGATGCCCGAGTGGCATCCCCTATTTCTTCTAACAACCATCGGTATTTTACTTGGAGCTATATTTTTATTCGTCACATATCATGAGTTTTGCTTGGAGCGTCTTGTATGATATGAGTCTTTTCTTGTTTTGCTTCTTATTTTTAGTCAAGTATCCTTGCTGAACACACCTTGTTGAGAGAGCCAAAATTATGCTATCACTTGTTAGAATTGCTCTCTATACTTCACTTAAACCTTTTTGAGCTATGGAATTGCTCTAGTGCTTCACTTATATCTTTTTTAGCACGGTGTGCTTTATTATTTTTGAAGAAATGCTCTAATGCTTCACTTAGATTTATTTGGGAGTTATTAATTTTGTTTACAAATTCTCTCATGCTTCACTTATATTATTTTGAGAGAAGAAATTTTTGCTCATGTTCTTCACTTAGATTTGTTTGAGCTATCAAAAGCAACATATGAAATTAGTCCCAAAGTGATAGATATTTAAGAGGGATGTAATAAAAACTTTCATGAAGATCATTAGACAAAATAAACTTGATTCCTTGTAATAGTTTTGCGATATGATGATATAATACATGAGTCATGTTGATGAGTAATTATGCTTTAGTAAGAATATTGATGGTAAAGTTTGTGATTCCCTATGCAAGCACGAAAGTCAATAGTTATGCAATGAAGTTACATCCTACTTGTGGTGCATTATTCGGTGTTAGTTATGCTTAATGCTCGCTTATGAGATTTTTCGTTTCTTGGTTCGATGCTTCTCAATCTCTTGCAAGCCTTCATTTGCACTAAGTATGATCACTACTTGTGCATCCAAAATCATTAAACCCAGTTTTGCCATATGAGTCCACTATACCTACCTATATGCGTTATTCTTTTACATGTCATGTGTGAAAATAGTGGGCATACATGATGCACATGACATATCACGAGCATGAAAACAAGATATGAGAAATATATCATCATTGTATTGGCAAGAGGTCATATGGAAATAGCAATGGAACATCATGGCTCTCCCAACACAACAAGCATCACTAGCATGGGGAACAAAGAAATCATGGAAATAGCTACTAGCATCTCCACGAAGCATGCAAATACACATAGGAGTAGCATAATGGTAAATCATGGGTAAATGCAAGCAATGGTCACAATTGCATGGCAAGTCATGTAAAGAGGCATAACATGCAAAGTGAACACGATAGAATGGGCATAAGGTGACAAGTGGTAAATAACCTGTAACATCCCAATTTTCAATTTGGATGTTATATATAGGTCATCATATGCATATCATTTTTTTTTTGCATTTCGGTTGTGATCCTAGAAATATTAAGAAACTCAAGGACCCAAGGAGAGAGTTGGAGGTTTCACATATTTTCATATTTGAACTGTTTTTCAAATTTGAAAAGAGGGTCAATTTTATTTTAATATTTTTCTCTCCAATAATTTCCAATAGTAAAAATAAAAGAGTGAAGATAATATGGCTTCTTCAAAAGAAAGGAATATTGGGGAAGAAATTTTAAAATCAAATTTATATTTTATTTGCAATTTTACTTGAATTAGAAAAATATGCATTTTGAAAATTGCATTTTTAGGCCAGAAAAATGTTCACTTTGTTCTAAATAATAGGTTTAGACGGTGAAAATTGTTTCTGGTATTTTTAGATTTTTTTAGATTTTATTAGGATTTTTCTTCGGGCGAAATTTTATTTAAAAAAAAGTTCGCTGCCCAACTGGGCTGAAGGCCTAGCCGCGTAGGCTGGCCCGTGTCGCCCGCCGCCTCCCTCTTCGACTCGGGACAGGAGTCCCGAGCTTCGCCGCCGCTGCAGCCGTGTCCGACCCGCACACGAACCACCGCCGCCCCTCCCGCAAGGCACCGCCCCCTTTATATACCGCGCCTACTCTGCCGCCTCCTCCCTCACCTTGACCCACAACCGCCGCCACCCGCTCGCCATCTCGCGCCGCCGCTGCTACGTGGCACTGCCGTCCGCTGTCGCCATCCCGCGCCGCCGCCGCTTTGCCTCGCCACGCCGCCGGATTCCGCCGCCACCGTTGACCCCGCCGTCGTCGTGAACCGGTATAAAAACCGCCCGGTTCGCCGATTCGTTTTCGGTTTTTTCGGTTCTTCGGTTTAGATCGATTTATTTTTAGGGTTAGGGTTTTCTCGGTTTTTACGTTCGGATCTAATTTGCAGACGCTCGTCTGTTAATCTGCAGTAGCGGACATTGTTCGTTCATTTGGTTCTGTTAGCGAACGTTCATTCGATAGGTTTTTCCTTTTATTTTATTTTCAGGCAGGGACCTATCCGTGAATACTTTCCTCACAGATTAATCCATGATCTTCAAAGCCTCGCAACTTTTTGTTCACTTTTCCACATCCAGTGAAACCAATGCCAAAATCTTCGTCTTGTTACCCTCTTTCTAGATAATCAACTTGAACTTGGTTTTGAAAATTTAAAATTTGGTTTCATGCAGTTTTGAATTCAAACTTCTTTTGTTTGTAGTTTGAGTTTCGTTGCTCCGATTTGGTTGATTCTTTTTGCAAATCGAAGCTCTTCAGTTGAACTTTAAGTTTGGATCTTTTCATTTGAGTTTTACCCTTGCATCGTATGCTTGAGTGCTTATGTATGCTATTGTTTATTCACGATAGAGTTTTCGGAGTGCGAAGCGTGCTACTATGAGTCACTAGGTTTTTCAGATCGTCAGCAAGGCAAGTAACACTTTGATCATATCCCTTATTACCTAGTTTTTATGCATTAGTATCAATACTAAACATTGCATGAGTAGGATCTGTTTAACATGTGGGTATTTGGGAAGTAGTTTTTGAGGTAGTACCCATTGCCCTTTTACTCAAGCCTTGGGAGCTACTACGATACGCTTATTATACTTTGCTCTGCTATGCTCATAGACGTGATTTGGTTTGAGTGATTCATGACTGTTGTGAGTATTATTATGAACTAAGGGTTTACTTAAGGTGGCTACTTTAACACACATCTGGGTGGATTGGTTTGTGGGCACCTGGGGAAATCCAGTGTTGTCCAAAGGAGAATCCCGGGGTATCCGTGTGATTTTTCCTATGGTTCTCCACCCAGGCTCAAAGGGGTCATTATGTTATTCATGCTGGAAACTTCCGTGTGCAGCCACAAGCCACTATGGGCTCTGGCATAGTTGAGTAAATTATGGGAAACCTTTCCATGATGGGCTAGCAGAAGTAGGGGATTGTAGGTGTACCGACCTATCTATCGGTTAAGGTGACCTCTTCGGAAAGACTGTGTCTCGGTCATCCGGTTCTCAAACACCATGCATGTGCGAGAAATTCAACGGAGGAGATCGAGTCTTGTGGGGAAAAGTGCGCAAACCTCTGCAGAGTGTAGTAACTAATCATGGTTAGCCGTGTCCCCGGTTATGGACATCTTGAGTATCTGGTGCTTGAATTACTATGTTAATCTCATCACTTTACTTAATTAACTTGCTGGGTTAATGATTATTAATTTGGGATTGAGATGGGGTTACCATTATCAATGTTTTCAATAAACTTTGTAATTAAATAAAATCTATTCCTTTGTTGTAGGGAGAAACTAGCTTTATGCAAATGATAACCATAGAGCCTCCACCAGCCATATATGCATATAGTTATAGCAATTACTTGTTCTTTGTTCTATAGTGTTATCTTGCCAGCATATTCCATGTGCTGACCTACACAGGCTGCAAAGTATTATGTTGCAAAGTTTTCAGACGAAGAGTAAGGTGCGCTAGGTCGTTGTCGTGCACTCAGCTATGCCGTTGGAGTTGATGGACTCATTACCTTCAAAGCTTCCGCAGTTATCTTATTTAGATGGCCTTCAGCCATATTATTGTAATAAGATCTAGTTTGAGACATTCGATGTAATAAGTGTGTGATTGAACTCTGTTATAAATCCTCGAGTACTGTGTGTGCCAGCATTATCGATCGAGGGATGACACTTATACACAGAGGTCTGACCGTTTAAGGTCGGATCGCTACAAGATGGTATCAGAGCACACGTTGGATGTAGGACGCGACCATAAGATGAACCATAGGACACTCTTCTCTTCTCATTTCTGACTCGTCTCCACTTTCTACTCTATAGATGGACGACCCAAGGAACAAGTTTGCTCAACCAGATGAAGACACCCCTTTTGGACGACACTTGAAGGAAGCCACTAGATACCTGACCATCAGAATACCAAGCTTCACGAGGACCTACACCGCCACTCTACTGGAAGAAGAGCGCTGGAAAATTCGAGTACATGTTCCAGGAAGGATATTCACACCAGTTGCTGAGCCCATAGAGTTTTCCTTTGATGCACCAACCTGGAGTCTAGGAAAGAGCATGGCAGCTCACATCGCCATGGGACGCATCGGCGAAGTTTACCACAAGGATCTGAAGGACACCATCTACCAGATATGTGGACACCAAGATGAGCGATGGGAGATGGTTTGCACCAAGAGGGACAAGTCCATTGCAGCCTACATCCAGGAGTTAAACCAACACATTCGTTGTCATGAGAACCAGATGTGTGCCAACATGATAGATCTGAAGAAGGTGATGACCAGGAACATGGAGCTAGAAGAGGAACTCAAGTCTACACACGATGGATATGAAGAGGAAATTGCAGTACTATTGGAGAAGAATGAAGACCTGAAGAAGAAGCTAGGAATATTCATGGGAGACCCCGCGCCAGGAGAGGACAACCATCCCGGAGACTACATCATCATCGATGACACCGACTCCGGCCCCGATAACGATGATGATTATGAAGACGAAGTTGGAGCAAATATCATGGAGTCTTCTTCCGATCAAAATTTTTAGTCGACCACCATATTATCAATAGTATTCCCCCATGTATATAGTAGTAGTCTGAGTATTTTGTAACGGTAGCTAGATTGATTGTATGCCCTTGTTTGAATTGAGTGGTGTGATATGAATGTATTTGCCTCATGTGCATATGGGTAGTGATTTTCTCCTCAGACCTCACTCTATTCTAATCTCTCCCCTCTAAACCCATCAGATGCCTCCGAGACGTGACCCCAGATTTGTCTTTCCACCGGAGCTCACCCAGTTGATCCAGCAGCAGAATGCCTTGATGTAGTTGCTAGTCCAGAACCAAGGCAACAACAATAACAACCCACCGCCACCACCTCCAGTTGACAACTAAACTGTTTCTGAGGTTGAATCTGCCGGTGTTTTCCAGTAGCACCGAGCCGATTGTTGCTGATGACTAGCTCCGTAGGATTGGAAGGGAGATGACCACCGCAGGTTGCACAGATGCTGAGAAGGTGCGTTTTGTCGCACATCAATTGGATGGACCCGCAGCCTCATGGTGGGAGAATTACACAGCCACTTTTCCCATTGCCAATGTCACATGGGATCAGTTTCAGCAAGCTTTCCGCACAACCATTGTCTCAACTGGAACAATGAACATGAAGAAGCGTGAGTTTTGCAACTTACGCCAGGGAAACCATACTGTGGGGCAGTACGTGGATGAGTTTAGTAAGTTAGCTTGCTATGCCCCAGATGATGTGGCCACAGATGTCGCGAAGCAGGAGAAGTTTATGGAAGGGTTGAATGATGAGATGAGTATGTAGTTGATGGTGGCAACATTCACTAACTACCAGGAGTTGGTAGACAGGGCCCTTATGATTGAAAGCAAATAGCAGCAGATAGAGAGCCGCAAGAGGAAGTATGGACAGGGGAAGTACAATTCTGGAGCTCAGTAGAAGCCTCGCTTTAGCCCTAACTCCGGAGGTTACACCCATAACCATGGAGGCCATACTCAATAATGGAGGAAGCACAAATAACCACATTGGCCCTAAAAATGGGAATGGGAATGGAGGAAGCAACAACCAAAACCGCTCCAACCCAGCAACACCCGCTAAGAAGGACCTGAGTCATGTCACCTGTTACAAGTGCAGGAAGACTGGACACTATGCCAATGACTGCTCAGAGTTGAAGAATGGCAATGGAAATGGAAACTTTGGGAAGAAGCCCAACCCTTTCACCAGAGGACAAGTGAACCACGTTAACGTGGAGGAGGTTGAAGAATAGCCAGATGCAATTATAGGTAAGTTTTTGATTAAGTCATTTACTGCAACAGTTCTTTTTGATACTGTGGTGCATCACATTCATACATATCAAGGGGATTTATGGATAAGTATAAGTTTCCCACCAAAGTTCTTAAGACACCTATGTTAGTAAGCTCACCTGGAGCGGAGTATATGGCAAGCAGAGGATGTTTTCAGGTGCCATTGACCATAGGTAGGCATGTTTTCCCCTCAGACCTGATAATTTTGGAATCACAAGGATTGGATGTGATACTAGGCATGGATTGGCTATCAATGTATGGAGGAAATATTGATTGTGCTAGTAAGTCAATTCTACTCACTACCCCGGAGCAAAAAAGGATCAAGTATGTATCTAGGCATGCGCCAAGGAGGACCCAAGTGAATTCTCTCTCGGGAGTTGTTTAGGAAGAAATGCCTATTGTGAAGGATTACCTGGATGTATTTCCAGAGGAATTACTAGGCATGCCGCCAGATCGAGACATAGAGTTTTTGATAGAGCTGTTGCTAGGCACCGGACCAATATTGAAGAGACCGTATCGGATGCCTGCAAATGATCTGGAGAAATTAAGAAGCAGATTAAGGAGTTATTGGAGAAAGGTTATATCTGAACCAGTTCATCACCGTGGGGAACCCCAGTGCTCCTAGTTGAGAAGAAAGATGGATCTTTGAGAATGGTTGTTGATTATCGGGCTTTGAATGAAGTGACGATCAAGAAAAAGTACCCACTACCGATGATCAATGATCTGTTTGACCAGTTGCAAGGAGCTAGAGTATTCTCCAAGATCGATCTTCGATCAGGATATCACCAATTGAAGATTCGAGAACAGGATATACCTAAGACAACTTTTACCACAAGGTATGGGCTATATGAGTACATGGTCATGTCATTTGGATTGACTAATGCCCCTGCCTATTTTATGAGTATGATGAACAAGGTGTTCATGGAGTTTTTGGATAAGTTTGTTGTGGTGTTCATTGATGATATTTTGGTGTACTCGAAAAATGAAGAGGAACACAAGGAACACTTGCGCTTAGTTCTCGAGAAGCTCAGGGAACATCAGCTATATGCCAAGTTCAGCAAGTGTGAGTTTTGGTTGAAGGAAGTTGGATTTCTTGGACATGTTATATCAGGAGAAGGTATATTCGTAGACCCTACCAAGGTTCAGTCTATAACTGAGTGGTTGGCACCCACCTTAGTTGGAGAAATCCGTAGTTTTCTGGGACTCACAGGATACTATCGAAGATTTATTGAGATTTTTTCCAAAACTGCGAAACCCATGACTGAATTGTTGAAGGACACCAAGTTCAAATGGACCGAGGATTGTGAGGCCAGTTTTCAGGATTTGAAGAAACATTTGGTTACAACCCCAGTGTTGATTCTTCCGGATATATGCATGGATTTCCAAGTGTATTGCGACGCTTCTCACTTGGGACTTGGAGTTGTACTTATGCAAGACGAAAGAGTTGTTTCATATGCCTCACGACAGCTTCGACCTCACAAGTTGAAGTATGCCACGCATGATTTGGAGTTAGCAGCCGTAGTACATGCACTCAATACCTGGAGATAATTTCTAATTGGAAACCATTGTGATGTGTACACGGATCACAGGAGTTTGAAGTACATTTTCACGCAGAAGGGGTTGAATCTTAGGCAGAGGAGATGGTTGGAGCTCATAAAGGATTATGATATGAAGTTGCATTATCATCCAGGAAAGCCCAATGTCGTAGCAGACACTTTGAGCCACAAGAGTTATGCCAATACCCTCGTAAGCGGAGGATTACCTCCGGAGTTAGTAGAATATCTCAAGGAACTTCATTTGGAGATAGTTCCAAGAGGTTTTGTTGCAGCAATGGAGGTTCAGTCTACATTATTGGGAAAGATTCGAGAAGCTCAAAAGGATGATAAGGAAATTGCTGAGATAAAGGAGAAGATGAACAAAGGGAAAGCCAAAGGTTTTCGTGAGGATGAGCATGAAACCTTATGGTTTGAGGATCGTGTCTATGTGCCCAATAATGCGGAGATCAGGATGTTAATACTTCAGGAGGCCCATGACTCACCATACTCGATTCACCCTGGAAACACCAAGATGTATTTGGATTTGAAGGAACGTTTCTGGTGGACACGTATGAAGAAGCTGAAAGCACAAGTGCTCCCTAGGTGGTTTTGATAATTGATGAAAACATATCTCTTGTTGGACTAACATTTCGATCTAGCATGTTTTAGATAAGTTCAACAATGGAGTGGCATGGACTAAAGGTTGTGGGAACTCCTTCAAGATGCTAAGGACAAAGGATTGGCTAAAGCTTCAAGCTCAAGACTCATCATTTTACATTTTAGTGATCCAAGATCACATTGAGTCTTTAGGAAAAGCCAATACTATCAAGGAGGGATGAGGTGTTGCTTAATGAGCCTCTTGCTTCATGTGCTTAGTGATATGCTCCAAAACCCTCAGCTACTTTCCCACTTCCACATATGACCTAAACCCTAAGCCAAACTCAGTCCTACCAATTCTTCCTATCCGGCGCCACGGAGTTTCACTTGTCATAAGCCACTGCCAAACCCTAATCAGTTCAGTCTCACCGATGGGATCTCGGTCTCACCGAGATGGGCTTGCAAACTCTCTGTTACCCATTGCAATATTCTCGGTCCCACCGAGATATGCAATCGGTTCCACCGAGTTTGCTTGGCCAAATCTCAGTTTCACTTATTACCCAAATCGGTCCCACCAAGTTTGAGTAATCGGTCAAACCGAGTTTTGGATTTACCCTAACCCTAGCACATCGGTCCCACCGAGGTGATCCAGTCGGTCCCACCAAAATCTCTGTTGATTCGCTCCCACCGAGATTGGAAAACTGTGTGTAACGGTTGGATTTTGTGTGGAGGCTATATATACCCCTCCACCTCCTCTTCATTCGAAGAGAGAGCTATCAGAGCGCATACACCATTCCAACTCATATGTTCTGAGAGAGAACCACCTACTCATGTGTTGAGATCAAGATATTCCATTCCTACCATATGAATCTTGATCTCTAGCCTTCCCAAGTTGCTTTCCACTCAAATCTTCTTTCCACCAAATCCAAATCCTATGAGAGAGAGTTGAGTGTTGGGGAGACTATCATTTGAAGCACAAGAGCAAGGAGTTCATTACCTACACACCATTTGTTACTTCTTGGAGAGTGGTGTCTCCTAGATTGGCTAGGTGTCACTTGGGAGCCTCCGACAAGATTGTGGAGTTGAACCAAGGATTTTGTAAGGGCAAGGAGATCGCCTACTTCGTGAAGATCTACCGCTAGTGAGGCAAGTCCTGTCTGGGCGATGGCCATGGTGGGATAGACAAGGTTGCTTCTTCGTGGACCCTTTGTGGGTGGTTGCTTCTTCGTGGACCCCTCGTGGGTGGAGCCCTGTGTGGACTCGCGCAACCGTTACCCTTTGTGGGTGGAGCCCTCTATGGACTCGCGCAACCGTTACCCTTTGTGGGTTGAAGTCCCCATCAACGTGGATGCAGGATAGCACCACCTATCCGAACCACGGGAAAAACATCCATGTCTCAAATTGCGTTTGATCTCTCCAAACCCTTCCCTTTACATTCTTGCAAGTTGCATGCTTTACATTCCGCTGCTCATATACTCTTTGCATGCTTGCTTGATATGTATTGTGTGTGTTGAAATTGTGCCTAAACTCCACTTAAACCGAAAAAGCTTAAAAATTGCAACTTTAGCATTAAGTGTCTAATCACCCCCCTCTAGACACATCTACTTCTAGATCCTACAAGTGGTATTAGAGCATTGGTCTCCATTGCCTTGGTTTAATCACCATTGGAGGAAGATGGATGTGTCTACTCTAGGGAGTCTTAGACATAGAGTGCCTATTCTTGATGGAAAGTATTTTCATGAGTGGAAAAATGAGATGCTTGTAATCTTCAATCAATATCATTTGAACAAGTATATTGCTAGCCCTTGTGCACTTCATATTGATCCTTTGCATCCTACCCTAGATGAAGATATTGACATGATTCGCAATCTTAGAACTATTGAGCTCATCATTAGAGGATTGCCCAAAAACTTGATTGCTAGTTTGCCTACTCAAAGTTGTGCCTATACTATATGGAAATTTCTTGAGGAACGATTTCCCGATCATTCCTTGAAAACATTGGATGAAATTTTCCATAAATCTATTGCCTTGAGTAAGATGAATTCTAGTGATCCTAGTTTTGGTAAATGTCTATTTGAACTTACCAATCTTAAGCATGCTAAAGGAGATGTTGGAATCATTAATGATATCATATTCAAAGCTATAAGAATTCATAAAAGTGACCACTTTGATGATCATTTATCTAATGAATTACCCTCTCTAGGAAATGATGAGTCACAAGATCATGATGAACATGAATATTATGATGATGACTTCGATCTTGATGATGCAATGAGACATTTTGGTCTTATGGCAAATCTTCGGGGATATGAATCAGGAGGAAAGGAATGGGTTCTTGATAGTGGATGTACTGATCATATGCCCGGAGATGAAGAGATGTTTCATGAGCTTGCTGAAAATGACGGCCCTCGAAAATATGTCACCTTTGGTGATAATTCAAAGGGTAAAGTGGTTGGCCTTGGTAAGGTGGCCATCTCACATGATAGTTCCATTCAAAATGTCATGCTCGTTGAATCTCTTGGCTACAACTTACTTTCAGTATCTAGACTTGCTGATTTCAGTTTGAATGTCCTATTTACTGAGGTAGATTGCCAAGTATTTCGTCGAGACAATCATAAAATGGTCTTTACGGGTATGCGTAGAGGTGATCTTTACATTGTCGATTTCTCTAAAAAGGCACAACCTAAAACTTGCTTTGTTGCTAAATCCTCAAAAGGTTGGTTGTGGCATAGACGACTAGGTCACGTTGGCATGAGAAACCTTGACAAGCTTATTAAAGGAAATCATATCCTTGGAGTCAACGATGTCATATTTGATAAGGATAGACTTTGAAGTGCTTGTCAAGCAGGTAAACAGGTTGGAGGAAGACATCCCGTGAAGAACATCATGACCACAAGGAGGCCACTCGAGCTACTTCACATGGATCTTTTTGGTCCCAACGCCTACAAGAGTCTCCGTGGAAATTCCTTTGGTCTAGTTATAGTTGATGATTTTTCAAGGTTTATGTGGGTGTTCTTTCTTAATGACAAGTCGCAGGTCCAGAAGATCTTCAGAAACTTCGCTAGGAAGGCCCAAAATCAGTTTGATGTGAAGATCAAGAAGGTTCGGAGTGACAACGGAACAGAGTTCAAGAACGCAAATGTGGACACCTTTCTTGACGAAGAAGGGATTTCACACGAGTTCTCGGCTACGTACACACCTCAACAAAATGGAGTTGTTGAGAGGAAGAACTGGACGCTCATCGAAATGGCAAGAACGATGCTTGATGAATATGAGACGCCAGAGCACTTTTGGGCAGAAGCGGTTGAGACAGCTTGTCACGCAACAAATCGCTTATATCTTCACAAGCTACTCGGCAAGACGGCATACGAGCTTCTCACCGGTAACAAACCCCAAGTTGGATACTTTCAAGTATTCGGCTCAAAGTGCTACATTCTTGATAAGCATCGTCGTTCATAGTTTTCTCCTAAATCTCATGAAGGTTTTCTACTTGGTTATGGCTCAAACTCTCACACTTACTGTGTCTACAACAACTTCACCCGAAAGGTTGAAGAGACGGTAGATGTGAAGTTTGATGAATCTAATGGCTCGCAAGTAGAGCAATTGCCAATTGATGTAGGAGACAAAGACCCTTCAGAAGCAATTCAAGACTTGTCCATTGGCAAAATTCGTCCAACGGAGGTGAAGGAGAGTACTTCATCCGTCCAAGTGGAAGCTTCTACTTCACGACAAGGTGAACCAAGAATCGACACGGAAGCATCCACAAGTGGGACACACCAAGATGAAGAAAACGAGGAAGTACGTCAAGATGAACATCAACAACCTCCCTCTCCACCACGACAAGAGAACGACGACGTCAACAATGAAGAAGGCCAAGAAGAAGAACAAGATGAAGAAGATATTCAACGAAGACCCAAGCAAAAGCTCTCACGAGTTCAAGCAAGAATTTCCAAAGATCATCCCGTCGAGCAAATCCTCAATGATATACAAACCGGGAGAATCACTCGCTCAAAAACTCGTTTAGCTAACTTTTGTGAAAACTATTCATTCATCTCTAGCATTGAACCTATGAAGGTTGAAGAAGCATTGGAAGATCCGGATTGGATAAACGCTATGCATGAAGAGCTACATAATTTTGAGAGAAACCAAGTTTGGACACTGGTCGAGAAGCCCGACAACAACCACAACATCATTGGTACCAAATGGGTGTTTCGCAACAAGCAAGATGAAGATGGACAAGTGGTTCGGAACAAAGCACGTCTCGTCACCCAAGGGTACACACAAGTCGAAGGTATGGACTATGGTGAGACGTATGCTCCCGTTGCTAGACTTGAGTCCATTTGCATCTTACTTGCCTATGCTAATCACCATAATATCACCTTGTACCAAATGGACATTAAAAGTGATTTTCTAAATGGTGAAATAGAGGAGGAAGTTTATGTCAAACAACCTCCCGGCTTTATCAATCCTAAGAAACCAAATCATGTTTACAAACTTCACAAAGCTCTTTATGGTCTTAAACAAGCTCCTAGAGCTTGGTATAAATGCTTGACCAAGTTCCTTACTACAAGTGGTTTTGAAATAGGTAAAATTGATTCTACTCTTTTTACTAAAAGGGTTAATGGAGAACTATTTGTATGCCAAATTTATGTTGATGATATCATATTTGGTTCAACTAACCCTCTCTTTAGTGAAAAGTTTGGAAAGCTAATGTCAGAGAAGTTTGAGATGTCTATGATGAGTGAACTCAAATTCTTTCTCGGGTTGCAAATCAGGCAAACTAAGGAAGGTACATTTGTCTCTCAAACAAAGTACACCAAGGACTTATTCAAGAAGTTCAATATGCAAGAATGCAAAGGTATGTCTACACCCATGCCTACTAGTGGACATAATGATTTAACCAAAGATGGTGAACCGGTTGATCAAAAGGTTTATCGCTCTATGATTGGTTCATTGTTATACCTATGTGCTTCACGTCCCGATATTATGCTAAGTGTGTGCATGTGTGCACGATATCAAGCTGCTCCTAAAGATTGTCATCTTAAGGCTGTGAAAAGGATAGCGAGATATTTAATCCATACACCAAATTTTGGCATTTGTTATCCTAAGAGGTCTTCTTTTGATCTTGTTGGCTATTCAGACTCGGAATATGCCGGAGACAAGGTTGATAGAAAGTCCACTTCGGGTACTTGTCAATTTCTTGGTAGATCTCTTGTGTCTTGGTCTTCCAAGAAACAAAACTCAATATCCTTATCCACCGCCGAAGCGTAATACATTGCCGCTGGTTCATGTTGTGCTCAATTACTTTGGATGACCCAAACTCTTAAAGATTATGGGATTTATGTGAAACATGTTCCACTGCTTTGTGACAATGAAAGTGCTATCGAAATTGGTCATAATCCTGTACAACATTCTCGAACTAAGCATATTGAAGTTCGTCATCATTTCATTCGAGATCATGTTGCTAAGGGTGACATCAATCTTAAGCATGTTCGCACCGATAAGCAATTAGCGGATATATTCACTAAACCACTTGATGAGAAAGTGTTTTGCAGGTTGAGAGGAGAATTGAACATCATTGATGCTTCGAACTTGGAGTAGAAACTCCATTGGATACATGCAAGACATGAGCTTATGACTAATCCATGATATATCTCTTATGATAACTCTTATGTCTTGGATATATTTGCACCTTGCATGTTGTCTAACCCATGTAGGTGCTTGGTTGAATCTAATTCCATGAGATTGCGACTCACTCACATCTTGAGCAATCTCTACAAGACCAAGACTCAACACAATAGTGGTTGAAGACAAGGAAGCACAAAACCATTCAAACATATCCTTTGACAAATTCTATGTTAAGCCTCATGATTGTCATTTTTGGATACACAAGTGCGCTTCCTTGCAAGAACTAACCCATGTAGGTAGATGAAATCAAACTCTAAGTAGTGCTCCCAACTCTTGATGAGCTACATCAACCTTGAGCACCCACACAAGTTCAACTACATGAGCAAGAACCACACCACCACCTAAGGTATGTTATTCCATCTTAGAGAAGCTTTACTCCAAGACATGAGTCAAAGCAACTCAACAAGATGTGAATACATCAACATGCTTAAACGAAAAATGGTAACCCCATTTTGAGCTTAAACGATGAGTATGACCTATGATCAAGTGTTCTCACTTGACTCCTAAGTCAATATACTCTTACATAGGTGACTATGTCACCGCCCAACTCTAGATGAAGTTCTCTTGTGTTCTTTTCTGTGTTATTGCATTTGTCTCATGCATGTTTATTTTATTTCTCTTTTTCAAAAAAAAACTTCATCTAGATCTTTCAGTTTCTTCTCTTTGTTTATGTTCTGCATTTTCTGCATTTAATTCCTTGTAAATCTTTCAGCTAATTTATTGCAAATCTTTGTGAGATCTTACTTGACTAGTGAGCTGAGGTGACAAGTGTTTTTCTCTGTGATGAACTCGGTTTCACCGAATTGCCATTTTTGGTCCAACTGAATCCCTTTGGTACTACTGAAACATGCCACTCGGTGCCACCGATTTCGCAACAGGAAAAACAATTTGCCACATATTCTATATTTCTTCTGATCCAGCTCCACTCAATGAATCTTGTCCTCTACAAGCATCATAGTTTTATTCCCTGCTTTGTAATGAATCTCAAGGACCAAACCTATTCGACGGATTCCAGGAAAAACCTTCTTGGAAATTGATGTCAAAGGGGGAGAGAGAGATCACATCAAAGCTTATCATCAGGGAGAGAGAGAGATCACATCAAAAGCTTATCACCTACAAAGGAGAAAGTACTAAGGGGGAGAGAAAGTACTAAGGGGGAGAGAATACTCAAGGATCCCAGATGCTTGATGTTCAAGAGGAGAGATGCCACATGTCTTTTTGGGGTAAAGACATGTTCATATGAACTCATTTGAATTAAGTTCTATTCATATCTTTCAGCCCTGATTTTCTGTTTCCTATCTTCTCCCAATATCCCATGTAAGATTCAGGGGGAGCAAGACACCTAAGGGAAAGAAATCAGTCAAATTCATTGCATATCTTTATTCTTGGGGACATGTTGAATTCATGTGGTACCTTGTACTCACTCTCTACATGTCATCCCAGTCTTGGTATTCTTGTGGTTTCTTTTGTTTGCTCTGGCTAGTGGACGTACCTGTGTTATCTAACCTTGTGTGCAGGTTCATTCCATCCTAAGCCAACTCAAGAACACAAGGTAAGTATATGCATCAAAATCATGAGTATGAGGAGTTCTTGCTTATGTACATATTGTTTGCAAGAAGGACTCATGAGCATGAAGGTATTTTCCTTGATAATCTTTTGCTCTGATGCATATGGCCAAGATGCATGTAACACATTGCCTACTCTGTCATGTTTATGCTCTCACATGCCTCTATATTTCATATTTACATGAGTGCATACATGTAGGGGGAGCCTATGCTTGTTACATGTCCTACCAAAGCTTTACTTGCTGTTCTTTATATCTTTATCTAAAGCTTTGATGTATGTTGCCATCAATTACCAAAAAGGGGGAGATTGAAAGCACAAGTGCTCCCTAGGTGGTTTTGATAATGGATGACAACATATCTCTTGTTGGACTAACATTTCGATCTAGCATGTTTCAGATAAGTTCAACAATGGAGTGGCATGGACTAAAGGTTGTGGGAACTCCATCAAGATGCTAAGGACAAAGGATTGGCTAAAGCTTCAAGCTCAAGACTCATCATTTTACATTTTAGTGATCCAAGATCACATTGAGTCTTTAGGAAAAGCCAATACTATCAAGGAGGGATGAGGTGTTGCTTAATGAGCCTCTTGCTTCATGTGCTTAGTGATATGCTCCAAAACCCTCAGCTACTTTTCCACTTCCACATATGACCTAAACCCTAAGCCAAACTCGGTCCTACCGATTCTTCCTATCTGGCGCCACCGAGTTTCACTTGTCATAAGCCACTGCCAAACCCTAATCAGTTCGGTCTCACCGATGGGATCTCAGTCTCACCGAGATGGGCTTGCAAACTCTTTGTTACCCATTGCAATATTCTCGGTCCCACCGAGATATGCAATCGGTTCCACCGAGTTTGCTTGGCCAAATCTCAGTTTCACTTATTACCCAAATCGGTCCCACCAAGTTTGAGTAATCGGTCAAACCGAGTTTTGGATTTACCCTAACCCTAGCACATCGGTCCCACCGAGTTGATCCAGACGGTCCCACCGAAATCTCTATTGATTCGGTCCCACCGAGATTGGAAAACTGTGTGTAACGGTTGGATTTTGTGTGGAGGCTATATATACCCCTCCACCTCCTCTTCATTCGAAGAGAGAGCTATCAGAACGCATACACCATTCCAACTCATATGTTCTGAGAGAGAACCACCTACTCATGTGTTGAGATCAAGATATTCCATTCCTACCATATGAATCTTTATCTCTAGCCTTCCCAAGTTGCTTTCCACTCAAATCTTCTTTCCACCAAATCCAAATCCTATGAGAGAGAGTTGAGTGTTGGGGAGACTATCATTTGAAGCACAAGAGCAAGGAGTTCATTACCTACACACCATTTGTTACTTCTTGGAGAGTGGTGTCTCCTAGATTGGCTAGGTGTCACTTGGGAGCCTCCGACAAGATTGTGGAGTTGAACCAAGGAGTTTGTAAGGGCAAGGAGATCGCCTACTTCGTGAAGATCTACTGCTAGTGAGGCAAGTCCTGTGTGGGCGATGGCCATGGTGGGATAGACAAGGTTGCTTCTTCGTGGACCCTTTGTGGGTGGTTGCTTCTTCGTGGACCCCTCGTGGGTGGAGCCCTGTGTGGACTCGCGCAACCGTTACCCTTTGTGGGTGGAGCCCTCCGTGGACTCGCACAACCGTTACCCTTTGTGGGTTGAAGTCTCCGTCAATGTGGATGTAGGATAGCACCACCTATCCGAACCACGGGAAAAACATCCGTGTCTCAAATTGCGTTTGATCTCTCCAAACCCTTCCCTTTACATTCTTGCAAGTTGCATGCTTTACATTCCGCTGCTCATATACTCTTTGCATGCTTGCTTGATATGTATTGTGTGTGTTGAAATTGTGCCTAAACTCCACTTAAACCGAAAAAGCTTAAAAGTTGAAACTTTAGCATTAAGTGTCTAATCACCCCCTCTAGACACATCTACTTCTAGATCCTACAGAAGCATATTGCCGAGTATGTAGCAGTATGCGGTGTATGTCAGATAGTAAAGGCAGAACATCAGAAGCCAGCCGAATTATTACAGCCTATGCCGATACCCGAATGGAAGTGGGACAAGCTTGGCATGGATTTCATCACCGGATTACCCAGGACCCGATTGGGATATGACTCAATCTGGGTAGTAGTTGATCGTTTGACCAAAGTGGCTCACTTTATCCCGGTGCAAACCCCATATACAAGCGCGAAGTTGGCCAAGATATATATGACCAAGATCGTATGTCTGCATGGAGTTCCGAGGACCATCGTATCAGATAGAGGGACACAATTTACCTCAAAGTTTTGGAATCAGCTGCACCAGACTTTGGGTACTAGGCTAGAGTTCAGTACAACCTTTCATCCACAGACAGATGGACAAACCGAGAGAGTCAATCAGATTCTGGAAGACATGTTGAGAGCTTGTGCGCTAGATTATGGATCTAGTTGGGATGACAATTCACTACAAAAAGAAGACACATCCGTGACATTTTGGGCCGAAAGAATTTTTTTCTGTCATACATATGACACTTCTATGACGATAATTGTGACAAAACCTAGTATCATCATAGATGTGGTGGGCTCCTACTTCTATCACAAAAAATCATGACAAAAAATGGGCTTTTCGTCCTGGGCAGGCCGGAGACGCACCTGCATGACATTCTTTGGGTCGTCCATGATGGAAAAAACCCGTGGTAGAAGCGAGGGCGAGGAAAATTTCGGGGAGTTCCCGGTTACGGTGGGAGGTCGGGGGCCGAGCGATGCACGTTTCTCTCGTGCACGTACGCGCGTGTGTGCGTGGCGTTGGCTCTAACTGAACCTGAGCGAGGCGTTGGGCTCTAACTAAACCCGAGCGATTGCACTGCAGGCTATGCGTTACTGAACTCGAGCGATTGATTGATGGCTGTTAACTGAACCCAATCGAGCGATTCCTTCGCTACTGCTGCTAACTGAAGCCGGTCGATGCTACCTCTCGATGAACAGTGAGCGTTGCGGGTGGGGGGGGGGGTTGGATGAACAGTTCCCACTTGGGGTGGATGAACAGGACCCCGTGGTGTTGCCTCTGGATGAACAGGACCCCGATCGATCGAGCCGGTTGGAGCTGGATGAACAGGACCCCGTGGAGGGCTGGATGAATAGGACCACCTCGTCGAGGGTAGGATGAACAGTAGACGGTGGAGGGCAGGATGAATAGTAGCCTGTGGAGGGGTGGTTGAACGGGATCCCGTGGAGAGGGCTGGTTGAACAGTAGCCGATGGAGTAGCGCGCGGTGGAGGCTGGATGAACAGGAGCCCGTGGATGAACAGTCGCAGGTGGAGGCTGGAGGAGGTCGATGGTGGATGAACAGTAGCTCGTGGAGGCTGGAGGGGGTCGACTGTGGAGATGAACAGTATCCGGTGGAGTCCCGTTTTCCGGTACGCCACACCCCTCCCGATGAACAGGACCCCCGTTTCGACCGCAGGAGGTCCATTTCGTCCGTTTGCGGTACGCCAGACACTCCCGATGAACAGGACCCCTGTTTCGACCGTAGGAGGTCCGTTTCCTCCGTTTTGTGGTACGCCAGACCCCTCCCGATCAACAGGATCCAGTTTCGAACGTGGCCGGTCGAACACAGGGCCGTTTCCTCCGTTCTGCGGTACGCCAGGCCTCGTTTCCATCGCCTGTTCCGTCCAAGCCCTCCCGATGAACACGACGCATTCCGTTGCCTCCCCATGAACACGACGCATTCCGTTGCCTCCCCATAAACACGACGCATTCCGTTGCCTCCCCATGAACACGATGACGACGCTGTTTCTCCGTTCCAACCCAGCCATGTACACGAGCCCTGGCCGTACGTATTTGCGAGTAGGCGTTCGAGACCCCGCCCATATGTACACATAAGTGGCCATATTTTCTTTCTTGCACCCTGGCCGCTGTACGTACGTGTACATGCTACGTGCGCGCCTCTACTACGACACGTGCGCGCCTCTACATCAACCAGTATATATGTACGTACACGTTCGTGACCAGAATGACAACGCTATGTACGCTTCGACCAGGTGGGTCCCGACTGTCAGGCACTTCCTTGCATGCGAAGATGTAGCTGGTGGGTCCCAGCAGTCAGGGGCAAACGTTTTTTTTCGCGAAATACGATGGCCTGTCCGGTGGGTCCCCGCTGTCAGGTGGAGGAATAATTATTTTGCGCGTGGCCGTGGACCCAGCTGTCAGCGTCTCCACGCACAGTACTCTTCCGATGGAAGTCGGTCATTGACCACATTGACCACGCCGCGCTCAGAGCACCACAGCGGTGGACGACAGTGAGCCCTAGGAAGGGGACGACACGGAGCCGGGGAAGACGCGGCAGTGGAAGCCCGCGCGGAGAGAGTACGAGGGTTCACTGGTTCGGCTGCGGTGTGAGGCTATCGTCGTCGCAGGGCCTGGCCAACGGTGGGAATAGTAGGGGCGGTGAGGCCTCCGCGGCAGCACAGCCGGCCACGGGAGGCAGGAGCATGCGGCACGACCGGCGCTGCTTTGGGCGGCTGGAGCAAGAAGACCAGAGGTTGAAGAAGCACTACGGCCGTTGGATGGACATCGTACGGTCACTGGAGCTAGAATCGTTCATGTTGACAAAGTTGACAAAGCCCTTCGTCCCCGTCAACTTAGTAGGCCCACAAGTCAGCCTCCCACCAAGGTGGGTCCTAGCTAGCTGGGGGAGTATTCATTTTTTTGTGCGTAACAAGGAGGCACTTCCGGTGGGTCCGAGCTGACAGCGGGGGGGACGTTTTTTTTGCGAAATATGGTGGCCCGTCCGGTGGGTCCCAGCAGTCAGGGGGAGACGATTTTTTTGCAAAATACTGGTGGCCCGTCCGGTGGGTCCCCGCTGTCAGGTGGCGGAATAATTATTTTGCGCGTAATAAGGAGGCACTTGCTTGCTGCGGCCGTGGACCCAACTGTCAGTGTCTCTGTTGACACCTGATTTTGGCACAATGCAGAATGCAATGGAGATGGCCTCAAATGACAAAATATTCTAAATGAGAAATTTCACATTGCCGAGTGGAACAACTTTGATGTTTGGACCATAATCATTCGGCATCATATCAAAGACCAAAACTACACTCAGATTGTCATGCTTAGGTGTTCTGAGTGCTTTTTGGTCAAGTACGCCTCCAGGACAATCTCGGATGAAGGAATGCTCTACATGAATTGTCTTTGTCTCGTCGAATCGGTCGGTTTTGATATAAAAATCATCTCAATCCGAGTTTGTATGCAAAAGTTAGAGCTATCTGGATGCAGCCCTGTCAAGAGGCGAAATATGACGCGGAAGACCAGACATGTCTTGGCAAGTGTCTGATGTAATGCGTGAGTGTTTTGGCCCAGAAGATGGCCTCGAATCGGAAAACGTTCAACACGAAAGTTTTTCGTCTCGTCAAAATGGTCAACTTTGCTTTTGGACACATTTTCATCCGAGGTCGTTTACTGCTTCAAAAACCTTGCCGGGGGAGAGCTTGCCGCCGTGAACAGTAACCTGCCGGGGAAAGCTTGCCGCCATGAACAGTAACCTTGCCGCGGAAAGCTTGCCGCCGTGAACAGTAACCTGCCGGGGAAAGCTTCCCGCCGTGAACAGTAACCTTGCCGGGGGAGAGCTTGCCGCCGTGAACAGTAACCTGCCGGGGAAAGCTTGCCGCCATGAACAGTAACCTTGCCGGGAAAGCTTGCTGCCGTGAACAGTAGAAACTGTCGAGGCCAATCCGACCAGATGCTGAAGATGGGCTCAAATACTTATCTAGATGGCTTCGGATGAAGAAGTGTTCAACATAGGAGTTGTTCGTATCGTTGAAACGGTCAACTTTGCTTTTGGAGTCATCATCATCCGACGTAGTATACGACCTGCAGAGACGCTGCAAGAGTCGGACGGTCCAGTCAGCTACATGAACGAGTCTGACTCGAAATTAGAGATGACCCCGTGGAGTATTCAAGATGGCCTTATTTGGAAAAGTGATCAACATACGGACTGTTGGCCTCGTCGAAGCACACATAATTGATATTTGAACCGTCTCCATCGGAAGTCATATGCAGATTCCACAGCCCACGCAAGGAGCAAGACAGAAGATTGGACCAGATTCGGGTTGAATCCGAGTGGGACCAGAACTAGGATTCTAGGACATGAATTGATGTAATTCTCTTGTAAGGAAAGCCTAGATAAATCCTTTGCTTGTACGGGAAGTCCAGCCGACTCTTATATATGTTGGGGGTGACGGCCGATTGAACAACACACAATCGAACAAATCAATATACTACTTTTTCATCTACGTTTTATCTCTCCACCGTTTTTCTATCTCGTTCTTCGCTGTTTTTCGTGTTTGAGAGCCGTGAATCCCGAGGCTCTAGGGGCGAGCGAATCGACCTAGGGCAGCCCATAGCCGCCGCACTCCCTGACGGGGTCCCTCCCGGGGGTGTGGGGTTTTCGGGTCTACAAAAGCGCCCGTCGACTGTCTTGCGTATCGCGCTGTCGGTCGGGTCTCCTTCGACGTGAGCTGCGGTGCATCACTCCTGGCGTCGAGGGTACACGTGACGTGTTCGTGTGTCAACACACTTTTTGGCGTCTCCGCTGGGGAAGAAGATCAATCATCATCATCCACCATGTCCGATCTTCCCAAGCCATCTGAGGTAGACACCGATAGCATCATTAAGCCCAGTCTTGATGAGATATCAGCCGATCATCGCCAAGTCTATGAGGAGTACAAGAAGGCGCGCGAGGAGAAGGACCTGCAGGAGTTCCTTGCAAAATTCAAGAAAGATCGCCAAGGCAACGTCACTCCGATTGAAGAAATCAAGTTCCCTCCTCTTCAAACTGAACAGGTTAAACCCTCTGTAAGTACTGCCTTTTCTCCTGAGCAGTGGGCTGAGATTGCAAGTCGTATTGCTGATGGTAACAATCTAGTCTATCAAACTTTCATAGAAAATACTAATGCTCAGAAGAATACATCTCAATCATCTAGTGGTAATGATGGTGTAGCTGCTAGTGTGCAAAATCCTAATCTGGCTTTACCTATTGCATTGGCGCCTCCTGTGCCGATGGCTTATTATCCTACCCATACAAATCAGATTGTGACTGCACCCATCAACCCTATTATGAGCATGCCAGGTTCGGTGGCAACGCCGAACCAAACCCTACCTACAGCTACAACCACTCGGCCACTACCAAATTTTGGGTCGACATACATGCCACAATTCTTACCTACAGCTAGTAACCCTACTCCTCCTATGCCACTGCCACAAGCGTCATCGTCCACTATGGATGATGGTCTAGCTAATCTTAGAGAGGAGATGGCTAACATGCTTAGAGAGAATTTTGGAGTTGAGTTACCTCGGAATCGGATTTAGCATCAGCCGTACCCCGAGTACTTTGATGCTATCCAGTGCCCTCCAGGATATAAAATTCCAGATTTTGTTAAATTTAATGGAGAAGGCACAAAAACCACATGGGAGCATGTTAGTCAATATTTAACACAATTGGGTGAGGCAGGCTCATTGAATGAATTGAAAGTGCGTTTATTTCCTTTATCATTAACTGGTACCGCATTTTCATGGTTTTCTTCTTTACCCCATGGTTCCATTCGGGTTTGGTCGCAGCTAGAGCAAAAGTTTCATGATCACTTTTATAGCGGCGACAATGAACTCAAGTTGTCACATCTAACATCGGTTAAGCAGAAGCATGATGAATCGGTCTCCGATTACGTCAAGAGATTTAGAGAAACAAAAAACCAGTGTTTTAGTTTGGTGATAACCGAGAGAGACTTGGCAGACCTAGTGCTGAGTGGTTTGAGAACTCCCATCAGAGAAAAGCTAGAAGGCTATGAGTTCTTAAATATCAACCAAGTCTTACAAAGGGCTTTGGCTCAGGAAAGCCGAAGCAAAGACCTCAAAGAAGTGCATAGATACAAAGCCGATCGTCCAAAGATGAATATGATCGAATATGATAGTGATCACTCGGACGATGAGGGTGATGTTTTTTCTACTGAATTTGTTTGGCCATCTAAGGCTAAACCATTTACTTGCAATGATCTAAAACCGATTCATAAAAATCGTGATGAAGAGATGAAGTTTACTTTTAACGTTGCCAAGTGTGATAAAATATTTGATGCTTTGCTGCAAGCTAAAATTATTAGAATAACTCATACTTTGCCGCCGTTTGAAGAGCTGAAACGGCGCGCTTATTGCAAGTATCATAATTCTTTTTCTCATGCTACTAACGATTGCAATGTTTTTCGACGACAGATACAATCGGCCATTAATGACGGACGATTGAACTTTTCTAAAATGCAAGTTGATAAACAGCCTTTTCCGATGAATACCATGGATTTGGAGGGGAAGAAGCTACTCATTCGGCCGGAGGTAGCTGAATCTTCTAATAAAGCTAATGTCATTGTCGGTGAGCCCAGGAAAGACAAGGAGGACAACAAGGTCTTGGGGAGACAGGTTGTGCTTGATAAGCAACCCGATGGCAAGGAAGTGATCAAAATCACCATCAAGAATCCTACACTCGGGGGGCAACCACAAGTGCAGGAAAATACTCGTGTTAAATTTGTCAAGCCCAAGAGTCCAGAAGTTGGCAAGTGGAAGAAGAATGAAGCTAAAGTGCAGCGCAAGCGGATCAAGCCAACTTTTGATATGTTGCTGTCCAAGTATGCTAACCAGTCGGCCGGTTCTAGTTTCAATCGACCGACTCATCTGAAACGACCAAGGTCACCATCAGCTGATATTTTCAGTCAGTATACAAAACCGAGTGGACCAAGGGCGCAGTTTTCAGAGGAGCAGAGGCAATCTGTGTGGGATCGACTTGATTACTCATATAATGGCCGACTCAACATCGGTGACTATCAGTCGGCTGGTCAAAATATGCGACCGAGTGGAAATTGTCCAAGTGTAAGGATGCACCCAGGTGGAAGCTATCCGAGTGAAAAAATGTGGCCAAGTAGATTCCATCCAACTGGATTCCATCCGAGTGACATCCATCCGAGCAGATTCCATCAGAGTAAAAAGCTGCGCCCGAGTGGAAATTTCATGCATCTGGAAAGTCGAAAAGAATGGCGTGTTAAGTCGCCAAGTGTTGCAGCAGTTGAGTCGGGAAAAAGCAAGGAGAAAACGGATGCCGACTCACTTATCTTGGGCACCAAAACATTTGCCATACAGCAGCCAATTGTGCATAGCAAACCGACTGACCCGATACTTTCTATCGCGCCAAAGCACTCGGCTAATGACCATGAAGCAAGCACCAGCCGAGTAAAAACGAGAGATCCTAAATACACTCAGCCAAAGTGGTGTCCTTCAGGGCTAAGAAAGACACAGAAGAGGAAACTACAGAGGTTAAGGAGCCAAGAGATGGCAGAACAAGAGGCTGAGAAGCAAAGGGATGAGTTGTTCAATGACACTCGGCCTATGGTACCTACAAAACAAGTGTGGAGGCCCAAACAAATACGAATACAGTGGCCTCTACGCCTATCACAGCAGCACCTACACTACCAAAAAAGGACAACACAATCATTGCATCGTCTACGTTACCTATTACTTCTTCTTCACTCGGACAAATTTCTGAATCGGTGGATGCACTTGAGGAGGAGGCTGATATGTTGGACTATGAGTCTACACCGGTTCATGAAGGTATGGATATCAATATGGTGTATTACTTGCCTGCTGAGTTTCGTGCTGTAGATGAGGAAGGGGAGGTGGCTCAGCTGGATTTTGGCCCTAAAAACGCGATATTCGAGAAGCCAAAAGAACCAGTAACGCATCTGAAACCATTATATCTCAGAGGTCGTATCAATGGGTCGCCGCTCACTCGGATGCTTGTTGATGGTGGTGCTGTGGTAAATCTTATGCCCTATTCGGTCTTCAAGAAATTGGGTTTGCCTGATGAAGAATTGATCAAGACCAATATGGTGCTTAACGGGTTTGAAGGCAAAGAGAAAACTGAAGCCAAAGGTGTGATGTATGTGGAGCTTACAGTCGGAAGCAAAACTTTGGCTACTGCATTCTTTGTCGCTGAGGTGCAAGGTAACTACAACGTCATACTAGGCCGTGATTGGGTTCATGCAAACCAGTGCGTGCCATCCACTATGCACCAGTTTTTGATTCAGTGGGTTGATGATGAAGTGGAAGTCATTCATGCGAATAACTCGGCCTGTGTTGCTTTGGCCGATGCATCGGTGGATTGGCAACATCCCAATGCTACTTGCTTGACGGGACGTGACTTATCAGAGTTTGATTTTCTCAGCGCAACCAAGAATGGTTTTGTGCCCGTCTCTTTAAAGCCGACTAAATGCAATCGGCTCCAAGGTATGATATGTTTAAATGGATTCTAGCTCTGAGTGGTTACAAAAACGTCTTGTGAAATATCGGTCCAGCGAGAACGATATGTATGAGTCTATAGAGGAGTTGGATGACATGGATAAACTTGGACAAGGTTTTACGTCGGCCGATCCATTAGAAGAGGTAGATATTGGAGATGGTTCAGTCACTCGACCGGCATTTATAAACAAAAATTTGAAAGCCGATTGTAAAGCTAAGTTAATCGAGCTATTGAAAGAATATGTTTGTTGCTTTGCATGGGAATATCATGAGATGCCAGGGTTAAGCCGAGAGCTAGTGGAGCATCGGTTGCCTATAAAGGCCAGTTTTAGACCTTATAAACAGTCGACTAGAAAATTTAATCCGAAAACATATGACCGGATCAAGGAAGAGATCAGTCGACTGCTTGAAGCTAATTTCATTCGACCTTGCAGGTACGCCGAGTGGATTTCTAACATTGTCCCAGTGGAGAAGAAAGGATCTGGCAAGTTGAGGGTGTGCATTGATTTCAGAGATTTGAATAGGGCTGCACCCAAAGATGAGTATCCTATGCCAATAGCCGATATGCTTATTAATGATGCTTCTGGGCATAAGGTTATTAGCTTTCTAGATGGTAATGCCAGATACAATCAAATTTTTATGGCCGAAGAGGACATGTACAAGACTGCTTTTCAATGCCCTGGTTTTGTTGGTTTATTCGAGTGGACAGTGATGACATTCGGATTAAAAAATGCTGGATCCACATATCAAAGGGCTATGAATTTGATTTTCCATGATTTACTTGGTATCATACTTGAAGTTTATATTGATGATATTGTTGTCAAATCGGATGCTTTTGAATCTCACTTGGCCGATTTGCGTTTAGCTTTTGAAAGAATGAAAAAGTATGGACTGAAGATGAATCCTTTGAAGTGTGCTTTTAGCGTGTCAGCTGGCAAGTTTTTGGGTTTGATTATTCATGAAGATGGCATAGAGATTGATCCCCAAAAGATAGAGGCTATACAGAAAGTGGAGGCTCCAACATGCAAGAGAGATATGCAAAAGTTCCTTGGTAAGGTCAACTATTTGAGAAGGTTCATAGCTAATCTGTCAGGGAAAGTTGATGCATTTACTCCTATCCTTCGGTTAAAGGATGATGCTGATTTCACTTGGGGGGCAAAACATAAAGAAGCATTTGATATGATCAAGAATTATTTGTGCACTCCTCCGGTGATGAGAGCACCCAAGCATAGGGAACCCTTCAGACTTTACATTGCAGCAGAGGAAGAAGTTATTGGTGCTGTTCTAACTCAAGAGACCGAAGGAAAAGAGCATGCCATCACTTATTTGAGCCGCCGCTTATTGGACGCAGAGACAAGGTATACATTTATTGAGAAATTATGTCTATGCTTATATTATGCTTGCACAAAACTAAGACATTATTTAGTGTCGAGTGCTTGTGTAGTAGCTTGTCAAACCGATGTCATTAAATACATGTTGCATAGGCCAATTCTTAGTGGTAGAATTGGCAGTTGGGCTTATGCTTTGATTGAATATGATTTGGCTTATGAATCTCTAAAGTCCATGAAAGGCCAAATTGTTGCTAATTTCATTGTTGAACATCGGATTAATGACATGATGTTGATATGAACCTTATTTCATTAGTACCATGGATATTATACTTTGATGGGTCAGTTTGTAGCAATGGCCAAGGTGTTGGTATTGTTTATATATCTCCTCATGGTGCTGTTTTTGAAGCCTCATGCCGCTTAGAATATTTTTGCACAAACAATCAAGCCGAATATGAAGCATTGTTATTCGTCCTAGAGATGTTACTTGCTATAGGTGTTACACATATTGAGGCTTATGGTGATTCGTTACTAGTGGTACAGCAAATATCCAAAGTCTTTCAGTGTTTGGACGAATCACTTAATGTTTATCTTGATAAATGTCTAGATATAATCTCTACTTTGGATTGTTTTAGCATTGCACATATATCTAGACATGACAACTGGAAAGCAAATGAGTTGGCACAACAAGCATCTGGATACCATGTTGATCATGGCATGTTTCATATTTCTCAAAATCCGATGTCTTGTCTTACCAGTATAGAAGAGGCCGAACCAGAACCCACTGATTCGGTCATTAACGAAAAATCTAGTACAGGTGACAATTTCGACTGGAGGAAGCCCATTGTTGCTTACTTGCGTAATCCGAGTGAAAGGGTGGACAGGGCTGTTCGGCGTATGGCTTTTAAATATACTATGAGGGATGATGATCTTTATCGCCGAACAGTTGATGATGTTCTTTTAAAGTGCTTGGATGAGGACCAAGCAAGAGTTGCTATGAGAGAGGTACATGAAATGGTTATTACGACGTGCTGGGTTTTATTGGCCGACCATGATTAATGATTGCTTCAGATATTATAAAGGGTGCGAAGCTTGTCAAAAATTTGGTGATATTCAATTGGCTCCCGCTGCTATGTTGAATCCTATTATCAAGCCGTGGCCTTTCAGAGGATGGGGTTTAGACTTTATTGGGCAAATCCATCCGTCTTCTTCAAAGGGGCATCGGTTCGTATTGGTGGCAACTGATTATTTCACTAAGTGGTCTGAAGCAGTACCTCTCAAGAACATGACGCATACGGAGGTAATTAAATTCATAACCGAGCACATTATTCATAGATTCGGTATTCCTCAAATGTTAACTACAGATCAAGGTTCATCTTTTATGTCACACCAAGTCAGAGAGTTTGCCGAATCTTATAACATAAAGTTGCTCAATTCCTCCCCATATTATGCCCAGGCTAATGGACAAGCTGAGTCTAGCAATAAAATTTTAATCAAGCTCATCAAGAAGAAGATTGAGGATAATCCAAGGAGATGGCATGACTTGTTGTCTGAAGCATTATGGGCACATAGAATCTCAAGGCATGGTGCTACAAAAGTGACTCCATATGAGCTAGTATATGGTCAAGAGGCTATTTTACCAGTGGAAGTAAATTTGAATGCTTTGAGAATAGCCAAACAAAATGATTTATCGGCAATAGACTTCTATAACTTGATGATGGACAACATTGATGAGGTTGCTGATAAACGTTTGGCTGCTTTGAATGCCATAGAGAGAGATAAGTTGAGGGTGGCAAGGGCTTACAATAAGAAAGTCAAGTTGAAGAATTTTCAAGTTGGTGATCTCGTCTGGAAAGTGATTCTACCGATTGGTTCAAGAGATAGAAAATTCGGGAAGTGGTCTCCAAGTTGGGAAGGTCCTTTTAGGATTACAAGAGTTGTTCCCGGAAATTCATATTTGGTGGAATCAATACAGGGGGCATTGTTACCTCGAGCTCTCAATGGCAAATATTTGAAGAAGTACCACCCGAGTGTGTGGTAGGAAGCCTAAGTAGGCAATGGCCGATATACGATTATCGCCCTTAGCACAAACATGGCCGATAAATAATTATCGCCCTGAGAAAAATAAATGGCCGATGGATTGTTGGCATCGTCCTTAGAACGAACACCGTGCATATTATTTTTCGGCATGCAAGCTTTGCCGAAAAACAGGGGGGCCTGTGTTGACACCTGATTTTGGCACAATGCAGAATGCAATGGAGATGGCCTCAAATGACAAAATATTCTAAATGAGAAATTTCACATTGCCGAGTGGAACAACTTTGATGTTTGGACCATAATCATTCGGCATCATATCAAAGACCAAAACTACACTCAGATTGTCATGCTTAGGTGTTTTGAGTGCTTTTTGGTCAAGTACGCCTCCAGGAAAATCTCGGATGAAGGAATGCTCTACATGAATTGTCTTCGTCTCGTCGAATCGGTCGATTTTGATATAAAAATCATCTCAATCCGAGTTCGTATGCAAAAGTTAGAGCTATCTGGATGCAGCCCTGTCAAGAGGCGAAATATGACGCGGAAGACCAGACATGTCTTGGCAAGTGTCTGATGTAATGCGTGACTGTTTTGGCCCAGAAGATGGCCTCGAATCGGAAAACGTTCAACACGAAAGTTTTTCGTCTCGTCAAAACGGTCAACTTTGCTTTTCGACACATTTTCATCCGAGGTCGTTTACTGCTTCAAAAACCTTGCCGGGGGAGAGCTTGCCGCCGTGAACAGTAACCTGCCGGGGAAAGCTTGCCGCCGTGAACAGTAACCTTGTCGGGGAAAGCTTGCCGCCGTGAACAGTAACCTGCCGGGGAAAGCTTGCCGCCGTGAACAGTAACCTTGCCGGGGAAAGCTTGCCGCCGTGAACAGTAACCTGCCGGGGAAAGCTTGCCGCCGTGAACAGTAACCTTGCTGGGGGAGAGCTTGCCGCCATGAACAGTAACCTACCGGGGAAAGCTTGCCGCCGTGAATAGTAACCTTGCCGGGAAAGCTTGCTGCCGTGAACAGTAGAAACTGTCGAGGCCAATCCGACCAGATGCTGAAGATGGGCTCAAATACTTATCTAGATGGCTTCGGATGAAGAAGTGTTCAACATAGGAGTTGTTCGTAACGTCGAAACGGTCAACTTTGCTTTTGGAGTCATCATCATCCGACATAGTATACGACCTGCAGAGACGCTGCAAGAGTCGGACAGTCCAGTCAGCTACATGAACGAGTCTGACTCGAAATTAGAGATGACCCCGTGGGGTATTCAAGATGACCTTATTTGGAAAAGTGATCAACATACGGACTGTTGGCCTCGTCGAAGCACACATAATTGATATTTGAACTGTCTCCATCGGAAGTCATATGCAGATTCCACAGCCCACGCAAGGAGCAAGACAGAAGATTGGACCAGATTCGGGCTAAATCCGAGTGGGACCAGAACTAGGATTCTAGGACGTGAATTGATGTAATTCTCTTGTAAGGAAAGCCTAGATAAATCCTTTGCTTGTACGGGAAGTCCAGCCGACTCTTATATATGTTGGGGGTGACGGCCGATTGAACAACACACAATCGAACAAATCAATATACTACTTTTTCATCTACGTTTTATCTCTCCACCGTTTTTCTATCTCGTTCTTCGCTGTTCTTCGTGTTTGAGAGCCGCGAATCCCGAGGCTCTAGGGGCGAGCGAATCGACCTAGGGCAGCCCATAGCCGCCGCACTCCCTGACGGGGTCCCTCCCGGGGGTGTGGGGTTTCCGGGTCTGCAAAAGCGCCCGTCGACTGTCTTGCGTATCGCGCTGTCGGTCGGGTCTCCTTCGACGTGAGCTGCGGTGCATCACCCTCGACGTCGAGGGTACACGTGACGTGTTCGTGTGTCAACAGTCTCAACGCACAGTACTCTTTCGATGGTAGTCGGTCGTTGACCACATTGACCACGCCGTGCCGAGAGCACCACGGCGGTGGACGATGGCGAGGCCTAGGAAGGGGACGACGCGGAGCCGGGGAAGACGCGTCAGTGGAAGCCCGCGCGGAGAGGAGTACGAGGGTTCACTGGTTCGGCTGCGGTGAGAGGCTGCCGTCGCCGCAGGGCTTGGCCAGCGGTGGGAATAGTAGGGGGCGGTGAGGCCTCCGCGGCAGCACAGCCGGCCACAGGAGGCAGGAGCATGCGGCACGACCGGCGCTGCTTTGGGCGGCTGGAGCAAGAAGACCAGAGGTTGAAGAAGCACTACGGCCGTTGGATGGACATCGTATGGTCACTGGAGCTAGAATCATTCATATTGACTAAGTTGACAAAGCCCTTCGTCCCCGTCAACTTAGTAGGCCCACAAGTCAGCCACCTACCAAGGTGGGTCCCAGCTAGCCGGGAGAGTATTCATATTTTTTGTGCGTAATAATGAGGCACTTCCGGTGGGTCCGAGCTGACAGCGGGGGGAACGTTTTTTCGCCAAATACGGTGGCTCGTCCGGTGGGTCCCAGCAATCAGGGGGAAACGGTTTTTCTCGCAAAATACTGGTGGCCCGTCCGGTGGGTCCCCGCTGTCAGGTGGAGGAATAATTATTTTCCGCGTAATAAGGAGGCACTTCCTTGCGGCTGCCGTGGACCCAGCTGTCAGCCTCTCCACGTACAGTACTCTTCCGATGGAAGTCGGTTGTTGACCACATTGACGACGCCGCGCTGAGAGCACCATGGCGGTGGACGACGGCGAGGCATAGGAAGGGGACGACGCGGAGCCGGGGAAGATGCGGCAGTGGATGCCCACGTGGAGAGGAGTACGAGCGTTCACCGGTTCGGCTGCGGTGTGAGGCTGCCGTCACCGCAGACTAACAGGGGCTGTGGGTGAGTAGAGGGATGCCCTGGCCAGTAGTGGGAGTAGTAGGGGGCGCTGAGGGCTACGCGGCAGCACAGCCGGCCTTGAGAGGCGGGAGTAGGCGGTCCCGCCGGCACTGCTTTGGCGGCTGGAGCAAGAAGATCAGAGATTGAAGAAACCCGACGACCGTTGGATTGACATCCAACGGTTACGTCTGCTAGAATCGTTTGTTGACGTATATAATAACTAAAAAATCTTGCATACGCATCAACTAAACAGGCACACAAGTCAGACCACTCGCTCTTTTTTTAATAATTTATATATAGCTCATGGCAACTTCTTATGCAATTTATTGTAGTCGTTTTTTTTGGTTGGCCAGGGCCAATTTCGCATATTTCTATGGGTTCCAAACTATTTTTAATACCGAAATGTCCAGCCAGATTTAAAGTACTTTGAAGATATATTTAAATTAGGTTAATGCCCAGTGAAATAGGAATCTGAAAATGTAATAAAATTCAGAAATTATAAAGTAATTGCCAATTTGTCATCTGTTTTTATATTTACAACCCATTTCATATTACTTTCAAGATTTGCAGGCGTCTTGAAAGAGTTGCAGCCCATCAGGGCGTAGAAAAATAAGTAGGCCTGGATTGGGTATTCTTCAAAAAAAAAATAAACTGGGCTCACTTTCACAAAGAAAAAATAGCTGGGTTGGTCACATGGTGAACATAAAATATAAGGCTGCGCTAGACGGGCCACAACCCAGTTCAAACCCTGCTCCGTCTCAACAATACCAAACAAAAAAAATACTGCTCGAGTAGCTACGTCCCAGGTGTCATCCAATCTTGTGTTGTTCTCTTGTCTATTGACTATATACGCTCCCAATGTCGTGAGTCCCAGATGTCAGGAAAACACTAGGAGGAAGCATTTTATTTTTCCATACACTGACGTGGTGGGCCCCTATTGTCATCCTCTCCACGTACTTCTGCCGATTCCTGTTGTTTGTTAACCATGTTGACAACGCGAGAGGGCAGCGCCGCGGCGAGCGCACCAAAGCGCTCGGAGGACGTCGGCGTTAATGATTTAGGAGATGGTGGGGCGGCGATGCGTGCGCTGAGACGCAGCCAGTCGTGGGAGGCGGAAGCAAGCGGCCCACCGGCGCTGGTTTGGTTTTGGCGGCTGGAGGAAGATAGGACTGAAGAAACACGACAGACTGTAGTACTTAACAACCTTAACTGAAACTAGCAAGGGCACTTAACAACCAAAGCTGGAAGCAGTATGAGTACTTATACAGGTTCAACCGTACAAAGCACGCCTCGAACAGTGCTACTTTGCCTATAGTTAACCAAGGGTGAGGCCGCCAAGCCCCAGGACAAGGCCCAGGCGCCACCCCGCGCATCCACAACCTTCTGAAAGCGGCTTCATCTCGCAATGTGGTCAATAAACAGGATATTCGCTTTAGAGCCATGGAAAAGCGTGAACATAATCTTCTGTCCTATTCTCCAAGATGGACGGGCCTTCATTATTTGAGACCACCCATGAATAAGTATCTTTTCACCTCCAAGGGGAATTGAGTAGGTCGACATAAACATCATGTTGTGACCAAGCGCAAGTATGACCCGACCATGGTCAGGCATCTGTATAGGAACAATAGAACTCGGCAGTTCCTGTTTGAAGAAGATCACAGCTGTAAAATTGTGTATATGCAATAGTTTATGAACAACATATATAACAGAAAACAGCTCGTACCATAAGTTTCTCGACACAGTTGGACCTGTTCAACGAGTGCAGCAGTGGCACACATATCCCATGTGGCCTTCCACGATTGAAACGCCCCACAAGGACCTCAAGACAATCAATAAAGTGTAGGAACTTGTGGATGTCGATCCAGTCAACTTCAGTGCCATTAGTAACAGCCGAGTTATTACGGAGTAACAAACGAGCAGACTGCTTAACTCTGAAAAAACCTACACATGCCACCAATTATAAGAAAATATTAGTTAGAAGTAGCATCTTCGTGAGAGATTCGTTGCTACTTCTAAAGTTAAATTGTGATTAGTTAGACAGAATAGGTGGATTAATAAGTAATCGAGGCAACAAGCAAGAACCAGATACAAAACTAACATGGATGAACAATTGGAACGACGTTGGGGTGGAAGATCGCAGTGAAGATGAGACCAGGTTCTGCTATTTCCATCAACATTCGTGCGCCAACTTTCAGTCTGTAACACTTGAGAAAGTTTATCCAAGTTCGGCCATAAAAAAAGCAGCGATCTTCTTGGTTCATGAACCCAACTCGGAACTTATATCCATGGCTTGTCTTCACTGTGACCATTAAACTAGTGTATTCAGTTATGGAAAGGCCGAGCATCTTGAGTACATGTGTTCTGGCAGAGCAAATAATACACTGTAGGAAAAATAATATGAGAACACATCATGTTCAAAAAAACCCCACCCTCCCGGATAGAAAAGAGGATTCTAGGAACATACTGTGCGTGTTTCAAAATGCTGTGTTAGGATGAGAAGGAACAAGTGTGGCGTCTCGCCGAGGGCGCAGAAACCTGTAGGGTACTCGCACTTTGGGCACTGCAAATGAAACACACCAGATTCAGTAGGAAGAAAAATGCATCAACAGCGGCGGCTGCCATCCTAGGATTACCTACGACCAAGGGACTTGGGTTTATCGGGGATGGATGAAGAATTCGTACCTGGTTCTCCATGAGAAAACCCTATGCAATCACCGAGAGGGGGTTTTCTCTGAACAAGCAGACGAGGGAGAAGGGGATGCAGGCCCAGTGAAATATTGCCGCTTCGTCCGTCCAGCTTACTGCTAAAGCTGGAAAGGGGGGTTGTGATTTGACGGCTCATTGGGCATTACTGCGATGCTACGACCGGGGTGTGTCTACCGTGAAGTTGTGCACTCTAATTTGTGCATATGGCACGTGGACCCCGTTGCCAGTTTCCCCACATATCAGCGAAAGGAAGTAGAAAGACAGGAGTAACTAGTTACACATAAATATATTTTTTGACAGAGAGATACTCCCTCTGTAAAGAAATATACAAATCTTTTATATCACAGGCTCACCTTGCTGAGAAATATACTCCCTCTGCAACGCACGGGCATTATGGGGGTTTAGCTGAGAATATAATACTCAGATGCTTTTTTGAGGGATAAAAGCTGCTTTATTGAAGAATTAACAGTCGTAGGTATACAAATAATTTAGGGGGTTCCTGTGAGCCAAAGATGGCGTCCACAGGGCAAAGAAGTAGCAACTTTTGTGAGCACATGCGCTTCAACATTACACTCGCGTTTTTCATGTATGATCTCCATGGTTTGGAACATATTCTTCTTCATCTTGATATCGTCCATAATAACTCTGCTAGGCCCCAAGTATGCCTCTCCGATATGCTTGACTGTTGCTGAACAATCGGTGCTAATCTGAACTTGTTGCAGGTTTAAGTCAAGAGCGAGAGATAGCCCCTCGCAACATGCCATTGCCTCTAGGATCTCTGGATCAGTAACACTTCCGCACACCAGTGCCGATGCTCCAAGGAAGAAGCCTATATGATCCTGGCTCACAACTGCCAGGGCTCCCCTTTCACCATTGCGAGATAACGCAACATCAACATTCATCTTCGCCCAACCCACAGCAGGAGGAGGATGCCACTTCTGCATTGAGCTAGTTCTTCTCGAAACCAGGTTCTGGACTTTGGGCCGCAGGCCGACCCTGCATGTTTGGGGGCCCATGTGTTCTACCTCAGCGCTTTTCATATTGCAAGCGATCGGTACGGCACTGGTTTTAGATGCTGTCGCAAGGCGAATACACAAAATTGAATAAAGCACGACAGCTATTGGAATGAAATCGAACGATAGTTCCTAACCAGCAATCAGAGTTGCAATTCTATCAACGATATACCATGTGATAAAAAATACTATCGTACTACTTATACACACAGGACACTTGTTTCACCATGCCAGATTATTACATCAAAATCTCTCGGAGGATAGATCAGTTAGGCAGTTGCGTGCTACTACTGAAGAATTTCAAAGTTGATTTGGACCAGCTCTCCTTGCCGAGAAAGTGCGATTTTGACATCATCCCCTACCGCAAGATATGATTTAGATTTGAACCTTGACCATCCTTTTGCATCAATCATCATGCGACCATCCTTTGTACTTACGATATATTGAGCAGGTTCATTCACACCAAGGCTGCGCATGGTAAGAGAAACTTGGCCGCGGTCGCCCGGATTGTTGAACGACTCCCTCATTGCTCTAGGAATTCTCTGTTTGCAAACAAGAAGACATACCCAAACAGTTAGATCAACACAGTGAATCATGTGAAACAACATGGAAAGAAAAAGAACGAAGCACTTGGGCGGCCAATGCTTACCAAGAAGGTGGACATGTCGGTTTTTGTAAGGACTTTGGTATATGAAGTGCGAACTGCAGCCCAGTCTGTTGCCGGTGCAACTGCACGGGCCGGAGTAGATGCAAGTGCAAGTGTTGGTGCAAGTGCCGAAGCCGCTACTGCTACCGTAGATGGTGCTTCGTGTAGAGCTGGTGCCGGTGTCGGAGCAGGTGCCGGTGTCGATGCCCGATCCTCCGGTAGATCAGACTGATCTGCTGACGCGGTCGGTGCCCAATCCTCAGCTGGATCAGACTGAGATGCTACCGCTGTCAGTGCTAGAGAAACTGTCGGTGCTCGATCTGTGCGAGACAGCGGCGATCGTGCCTGGTCTGCTATGATCAGCTTTCTAACTTGACTAGGATCCGTGACCGTGATCCAGTTTTTTCTTCATTTCTTTTAAACGCGAGAAGGACTAATTGTGGCGTTTTTGTTAAACCAAACTGCAGTTCATCATAGGGATTCAGCTTGTACTCAAACAACAGACTGATCCAATTTTTTCCAATAATATAAGTGATGGACAGTGCCTTCATTACTGACACGACATAAGAAGTGAAACCTGCAAAAATAGCCATCGTAGAGCAAACCAAACGGTTTATTCTGTGATGAATGTCACATGGCGAAACCTGCATCGTAAAATTGCAGGAAAAGAAAGAAAACATGACATTAAATCAATAAGATTTAGACAGTAAATCAAGAAGATTTACTTGATGTGACACGAGTGAATCCTTACCAGGAAATCACTATGTTGAAGTACTAAACAGAAGATTGATCATTCAACTACGCGTGGTATGCAGGGGCCCGCCTACTCCCACAAGAAGGACAATCCAAAGGTCGTGACAAATCGTATGGACTGAACATCCATGGGGCTGGAAATCCTGGTGGGTGCGATAAACCCTGCAATGCATATAGATATTGGAGTGTAACCATAATTGATAGACCGTCCTCACAAAAAATATGATATGGATACTTCAAAATATACAGACTGAATTGAGTGGACAGACATAAACATAGACCGTTCTCTGGACTGACCACACACCAAAAGCGGCAGTACTAATAAACAATACAGGGTTCACAAACACAAATCAAGTATTGAACAATAGTACTTACTACAGACAAGCAAAGTTGCACTAACTAAACTCTACAGACTATTTCTTTCCACCGACCTACGGGATGAACCCCGCATAACTGACTAGGCCATGGACTTCGTGTGAGATGACTACATGCACCATCACCATCTTGTCAACCTTGGAGAACCTAACAGAGTGGTCTTTCCACTCATAAACATGATGATGAAGACATGCCGCATCAGATTTGTTGGGAAGCTTTACAAGAACCACACCCTTCATAATCGAAGGCACAACTAGGAAATTGTTGTGGTCAAGTACATCCTCGAGAACACGCCTGGCAACAATGCTACAGGAAAACACTAGTTCAGGACACGTGGCAACAAGCACACAGCAGCTGGATAGTTCAGCAGTAGAACTCATCATCAGGTCTTCCAGTTCACACGGCATGACTTTGAGAACTTCATCTCCACCACGAACCTGGTTCTAATTCAAACAGAAACCATATTTTATTACTACCTCCGTTCAGAAATATAAGATGATTTTCGATATTATACTCCATATATGACTACATATACGCACAGAAATGAGTGAACAAAGACACTAGAACATGTCTTCAAAGGCATGAGAGCAGAGGGATTACATGCAATATCCATAACACAAGTTACTGAGGCAAATATACCCTCTTAAAAGGTAGCATTGATGTTCATAAAGTACTCCCTCCGTCCCAAAATTCTTGTCTTAGATTTGTCTAGATACGGATGTATCAAGTCACATTTTATTATTAGATACATCCGTATCTAGACAAATCTAAGACAAGAAATTTGGGACAGAGGGAGTAGTTGAAAGTAATCTATAAGAAATCAGTGTCAACCTCTTGTATGTTTTGGTCAAAAGAGGAATTTAGAACCGTCATTTGGCACACAAAAATCACATGCGAGATCACCCAGAAAGTTGTACTACTAGTACTAGTACTACGTGTTAGATGAAAAAACACGATCAAGATCGAGAAAAAGATCGTCAAGAAGAGATATTACCTGGACTTGCTTAATGAGGGATCCTGGAGAGGGGGGCTTGGACAGGGCGATGGCTTTGAGCTTGTCTGCGGTAGTCTCGGCTGGGTGCTTGCGCTTCTTCATACCATGAGCCTTGATGGTTTTGGCCGGAGCCATAGACATTACTTCGGCCGGTGCTCGAGCGTCCATCAAGAAACTGTCAAATAGAAATAAAAGAAAAGAAACCATAATCACAAACCCAAAAGAAGAAAAGAGAGGGAGTTATAGGATCAGTCTCGGGGTTGCAAGACCGGGCCTTGGCCAGAATCAACACCATTGATGCACTCACCTTTCCTTCTTTGGGAGAGAAGAACAATGGCAGAAGCAGGTCGGGGTTTTCTTGAAGAAATGAGGAAAAATATGAGGCAGAAGCGAGGGTTGGGTAGAGAGGAAGCTGAGAGAGAAGAGTGAAATGATGGTTTTTTCGTCCGTCCAACTTATTGCTGGAAAGGAGGGGGTTTTGTGATTTGACGGCACATTGGGCATTACTGCAGCGCTTCAATCGAGGTAGTCTACCGTCACTCTACTACAGAGTAATTTAGTGCATGGCTGGTGGACCCCGATGCTGGCTGTCCCACACGTCGGTGAAAGTGCGTAATTTAGTGCATGGCTGGAGGAGGATCCGCACGGTAGAGCATGTCCACTGTTTTTCAGCAGAAAAAAATGATTACAGAAAGCGTTTCCACTCTTACGACGGAGGAGTGCAAAACACGGCAGCCACTTGAACATACACAGTGCTCCTACTACTAGGCATGTGTAGTGGTTCATACGTCAGTACTACACAATCTTGTTGCTAGTGTAGTAAGATATGACGATAACAAATGATGTTGTGTGCATGTCAACTACTCCTATATGTAACATAGTACCGCTTTTTCGACTGTCCGGTCGAGAATGGACGGTGAGATCAATGTTAACAGAACTAGGTCCACAGCGCACGGAGAGTACGGTGCTACAGTACTCCATAAAACATGAACCACATGAAGCACGAATAGGTTAGGCAGGGTGTATGAAGGGTGCACGGAATGGGAGCAAAAGTTCCCTTCTTGACCCACTTTTGGGTGTTTGGCAGAGTGCATGAAGGGTGCATGAGTCCACACTAGTAGGTTGACAAAAATACATGAAGAGGAAACAACTGTATTGAGATGAGAATGCAACCAAACACACCCACACGCTTTGTGCTACCGTGACTGATATGCACCGTTTGAGTTTGATCCAACGGTAATGTTGCGCCGAGACATGGACATGCCCATGCAGAGGGCGCCTAAACACCACCGAAGTCCCTCTACTTCTCGAGGCGCACGACGTTGGTGATGCAGGGTGCAACCGCCCGTAGAGCCCGCTCCCGGTCGACAGGAGCCAGCTCGTCAAAGACGGCGTCCAACGGCACGAATGGATTCCGGTGACGGAGCCCTGAAAGGATTCGCCCGGCAACGGCGACGGCAGCCCGCAACCCCTCCTTGTCCAGCTCAGCCCCCACCATCACGCAGAGATGGCTCGGCTCCTCGGAGATATAGGTGAAGAAGGAGACTAGGTCAGGAAGCCGCAGCTCGTTGAAGTCGACTGGGTGGTCGAACGGGTTTAGTCCAACGGCCGGCATCGTCGCGCTGGCACGATGGTAGGCATCGCGCAGCCGCAACACGTGCGTGGCAACTTGGTTCACCAAGTGGCTGAGGCGATCCTGGACCTCGTCATGATCGGCCCGCTCGCGCTCCAGCCGGCTCCCCTGACGGCCTATCGTATCTCCCACTTTCTGCAGCAACGCCGCCGACGCCTCGAGCATCTTTGTGGTGGACGCCTGCCGCTTTTGAAGCTCTGTGAACTCCCGCACATAACGGAGGAGCATGGCACTCCTCTCCTCCTTGAGCTCACGGAGCTCCACGTCTTTGGCCCTGAGCTCTGCATCCTTGGCATGGAGCTCCTGTGTCAGGAGCCTCACCTCGGACTCCGTGATCTGCTGCGCCGCCATGGCACCAGGTAGAAGCAATGGGGAGAGGAAGCAAAGGGGGCGAAATGGCTGAAAGGAAATGCAATCTACGGGAAGGCGGAGGGAGCGGGGAATATTTTGGTTTTCACCACGGTAAAACACCAGTCGACGACTTCTCACATCAGGGAGCAGTGGGTACAGGCGGAGTCATCGTGACTAATTGCTGCCGCGCCTGCTCCCGTCAATCAAAAAATTAAAAATCCTGTCGTGCCTGCTCCCGTCAATCAAAAAATTAAAAATCCTGCCGCACCCAAACACCAGAGCAACGCCACGGTGGATATTTAAATTTACCTGCCGAAAAGTAGATAAATAAAGGGGTGAAAAAACAAATGTGGCGGCAGCCTAGCTAATCGGTCGAACTAGCCCAACTAGCTAGCCACCGTGCTTCGCTGATGTACTCGGCGGGAAAGGTGGTCTTTCGTGATTTGACGACTCATTTACTTGCTTCAGCGCTACGACCGAGGAGGACCCAGAAAACGCGCGGTAGGGCGTCCCACATCAGGAAGAATATATGCGTGCACCACCCGGGAGGACCCCGAAACCGCGCGGTAGGGTGTGCCACGTCTCGGCACGGAGGAAAATGTGCATGTAAAAATATACTATATCAGACGTAGTAGAGTACCTATGGTTCGACATCAGGACCCAGCCAGTCAGTTGAAAACACCCCACTAGCCACACAGCTTCATCATGCAAACGTGGCATGGAGGGTAGATGTGGTTAGCTCTGTCTCGACCAGCCACAACATCTCTTGTTCTAGGGGATTCTTCTATTTTTCATGTTTTTTTAGTTGTAATAACACCACGGCAAGCTAGAGCCGATCTTCGTGTGTGCCCATGCAAAGGTTAGACGATGGAGAGAAGAGAGATTGAGATCGCAGACCTGGGACCCACCAGTAAGTGAGATAACGGTCATGCACGTGTTGACGAGGCACTCCCTCTACTCTACTCAACGCAAGTACTGTATAAAATCAAGTTATGGGACAAAGCCAACAACCGTTCATTTTTTCAGGCTATCGACTTACGCTTTGTAGTCCAGGTTGCCAGTTCGAATCTCGTCTTTCAGATTTGTTAGTTTTAGGTGCAAATTTGATTAATGACAAGTGGGACCCCCGTGTGTTGTTCCAATATTTCACTGTAGGATGTTTTTTTGAACAAACACTTTGCGCGGTTAGACAAGTAACGGCACAAGTTACACGTTTTTTGCAAGTTTACGAACAAAAATGACAGCGGCATAGAATATCACATCCACCCCGCAGCTTAGATACTATGGTGATACGAGTTTTTACACCGTTGGAAGTGAGATCCAATGGCTTGGGAGTAGTCTTTGTAATTATACGCAATTTCCAAACTCTCCAAAGGTTTTTTTGCAAATAAAACATTCAGGCCTCGTGTGTGCCACTGCATCTTCGATCCAACGGCTCCCCTGTGCTCATATTAGGTGCTCCCCGTAGCTTAATTACCCGCTACGGTGATTGGAGTAGTTGTGGGCCGAATGCTACGAAAATATAATCTAAACCGACCGGAATAAATGCCTACACAAATTAATCCAAGGTTGGAGCGCCCCTCGCAATGTAAATAGATCTGGCTTTGCGAGGGATGGAGAGGTAGTAGCTTCAACGCGTGGAAGATACGGTGTGAGAAAGCGAGGTCAATCGAGAGACATATAGATAGAGAGACAAAGTGAGTGTGGTCCGACATTCATTGAACAAATATATATGCTCTGGAGAGATATTGTCCGATTGAGCTTTTTGGCAAGGGTGAGGGCTGTAAGATAGAGCTTGAGAGATGATCCAGTCACAGACATGTAGATATATTTTGTGCGTGAGAGGAAGCAAGGTCAACCGATCACATAGGGTCGCCGTGCGATCGAAAGAGTGAGACGGGTTGGAGAGAGTGACCTAGATAGACGATGTGCGTGAGAGAGTATACAATGAGAATATGTCGAATTGGGCTCAGCATGGTGATATATCGTTTTTGTCCGAGAAAGAGCAAGGTCAATCGAGACATACGGAGAGAGAGAGAGATTGAGTGAGCGTGGCCCACCATGAGGTCGAGAGAGTGGTGGCGGCTTGGGTGGACTGACCTAGATAGACAATCTGCGTGAGAGAGTATAGAGTGTGTCGATTGAGGCCCAAACAGGGAGATATATCATTTGTGTGTGAAAGAAAACGAGGTTAAATGAGACACAGATAAAGAGAGCGAGATTGAGCGAGTGTGGCCCGCCGTGTGGAAGAAAGAGTGAGATAGTCTCGAGGGAGTGACCTAGATATACAACGTGCATGCGTGCGCATGCACGAGAGGTTGGGGGGCTAGATAGGCAATGCATGTATTTAGCGCGAGAGGGTGAGAGGGAGAGGGGGGAGAGAGAGAGAGCTCGGCATGGGGTGCAATGGCGGGTGTGTGAGGTAAATACATTTGGTAACAGAGCGGAAAAAGGGGTTGTGTAGTTGAGAGACTTAGAGATCGAAACATGGAGAGAAAGAATGAACGTGTGTTGGAAACCGATAGCTTCCTAAGGTGGTTAGGAGAGGAAGATTGACCGATACATGAAGTATGTAGCGTTTGTGCGGGGGGGGGGGGCTAAAAACAACATTTGAATGTACATAGTACGAGACTTAATATCGATGTTTCAATTCAGTGTACATTGTAAGATTTGAACCGAGGACCAGGCATACGGGTAATTATTTCGAATTCGTGCCATACTAAGTTTCGAAAAGTTAACAGTGACTCAGTTTGTTGTGCTATTTTGTAGGTCATATGTTTGAATCCATCCAAAAGTTTTCTCACTACCATGGTGTTCATCATATACATATGAATTTGTATTAAAAAGTAGTGTGGATACATTGAAATGCGAAATCCACGTTAGAATTGGAGATCGCTACGTGACACACACTCTAATTCAAATAACTAACTACGTGACACACACTCTAATTCAAATAACTAATTATGTGACACACACACTCTAATCCACGTTAGCATGGGTACCGTTTCGATTTCTTTCAAATAACTCCTCATTAATTAATTTATAGTACTCCCTCTGTTCACTTTTATAAGACCTTGAAGACATTTCAGACAATGTCCAAAACAGTTCATTTTAAGTTGTCTGAAACGACTTACAAAAGTGAACGGATGCAGTATCTCGTTTCGAATGACTAATTATTGCAAGGAAAACACGGGCATGGTAATACATACAGATTCGTTTGCAAATGAAAGAAGATTCGTTTGCATTCTCAACTGTAGGCGCACCAGGCAAACCAGGGTCGTGTCGGGTGGACGCTGCTTCAGTGCCTTAAAGGAAACTGCCTTTGGGTCACTGACGTGTGGGCCAGCCACCTGTTGGGCCCATATGTCATGGACACAAAGGCAGGTGCCTTAAGGCACCGAAGCATAGTCCTGTCGGGGTGGTCGCGTGTGTCGGACGGACGTGTAGCACCCAGCCACCCACCCCTCCCCCCCCCCAAAAAGGACGACGACAATATAAGTTCGCGCTTCCATGTTTCAGATTGAAATATCTGGCGGCCCCAATTCCAGCCCTGCAAAATCTCTCTTCTCCACCGTCCCCTTCCGTGCCCAGATTGCTCAAATCCCTAATTCGCCACCAACCCTCGAATCACCCCTCGTCTCGTCTCTTTCCCTACCGTTCCCCACCTCTGTGCCGGACGACGACGATGAAGACGACGGTCGCGCTTCACCACCGCACTGGAGCTACCTCATCTACGCCCTTGTCCACTGCACCGGGTGGTCCACCGACAACGTCGGCCGCCGCAACCGACGTGCCTCACAGACATCGAGTTCCACTGCATCAGGTGCGCTTCACCGACGTCGTCTCCCAGCTCGCCGGGGCTACTTCACCGAGCACATCGTCGCACCTCCGCCCCCTAGGCCGTTGGGGCTTCACCAATGGTCTCTTCCACCGCATTGTAGCGCTCCGCTGCCACTCAAGATCTGCATCCGTGCGCGGCCAGCCAATGCTAGCGCATCACCCTAAATGGCTCTGAAGTGACCCGCACTCTAGCTAGGCGAGCATGCCCAAACGCCGGCCCGAACTAGGTATCCACACATCACTCCCTTGTGCACTGTTCCGACGATGTTTGGATATCCTTTCACTGCTCTCTTAGATTACATGCCTATGCAACTCTGACCTTAACTCTTATTTCTTCTGGAGATATCATCTGAAACAAGCAAATCCATATTTTAGCGAAGCATGATGGCGCTACGGGATCTGGTACACATCCTGCACACCCGTATAACCTTGTAAGTATCTGTCCTCCGGTACAACATCAAGGTCGATTCCTCTTATTTGATCAACCATTCACCATGTCAAAAATGCAGAGGGGGATGCAAGGAGCACAAGGCCTGCACATCCAAGCAAGTGGTAACATGGACTTTTACATGGAACATCCCAAGCGCAAGCAGAGCTGCAGTGAGCCTGTACAACGAGCTAGCATAAGTCCCTGCATTTCATTTAATTCATACTGACATTCGTGTATGATTTGTGTGCAGTGGCTGATCCACGAATTCAAGTTACCAGGGCGAACATTTAACTTAAAAATACGAAGGCACTTGCACTCCGAAAATCAACATAACTTGAGAAATGTGAAGCTACATGCACATTGAAAACCAGCTAATGATCCAAAGTAGTTCAGATTATAAACACTAAATGATGCAAGCACCAAAAAACACAAAATGCAACATGGTGTACAAGGACTACAAACATGGTCTGTACCTGCTTGAATTATTCGTTCTCTGGCTGAAAATATCGAAGTGTAATTGCACGTATAACCAGTGCGCAAACTGCATATCAATATATCTATCCTGCACAAGTATGCCAATAGTTTCAAAAAACAGATTAGAAAAGTATTTATGCTATGTTGTCATGATACGAGGACTTTCTGGTAGATGGCCTCGACGTTTCCTCAAGCTATGAAAATGCACTATAATTTGCTTGTCATCAATGCCTGCAAATCTCTGTCTCTCTCAACATAGTAGATCATCATTAGACACTAAATCCTTCAATGAGCTTGCAAAATGCTTGCATTAGATCCCTCATTAGACACTATATGTTCATCACCAGGAGCATGTAAAACGTTTGCATCAAATCCTTCATTAGCAGTCTGTTCATTAGACACTTCAGGCTCAAGAACAACATGAGCTTGTATGTTTGCACTTGAAACTTGATTAGATACATCATATTCAGTCAGTTCAGTATTGATTGGGGGAGTTACAAAATAAGTAGAAATTGGTTTCATTTTCTCATAGATTCCCTACATACAAGCAGTTTTACAACACCGTCAGGTTTAACTATTGGCCAAAAATTGAAGAGTTGAATTAGATATAATCAGGGATGTGATGTACCTGCTCGTTGCGCATGATACTCTTACAAGCTGCGACTGTCCGTTTGCGCAAGCTCGATGCCATGCCTGTGCTGCCGCCGCTGCCTCCCATGCAGGCTACACCCAGGGTTGGATCTTCATCTTCTTGTCCTTCCATTCGCTTGAAGCCCGGTGACCGCCCTCCAACAAGGGTGCGAGGAAGTGCTGTGTCGGTCTGTCCAGCGGCAGCTAGGTTAGGAGAGAACCAGACTAGAGGCTGGAGCGAATGAATTAGGATTTTTCCTGATGTCGATCGATATGGGAGGCGCTCGTTTGGGCCGCGAGCCTGCTATAGGGCTTGCCTTGCACTTATGTTATTGGCCCATCCAAATTGAAACATTTTTCTTCATTTTTTACATTGCCTGCTCGTGCGTTGGGACGAACAAAACTAGCGTGGGCCAACCTGGACGACTCAAACTAGGTGCACACTTTCCAGCCACCTGAGGCGGCCGCCCATACCAGCCCCTATGGTGGTGTCGCCCCTTTTTGCGTGTATGATTGGATAGTGAAAAATATTCCAGTGGCGCTTTTGATTTACCCACAGAATGGTTGAATTGCTTGTTTCTATGAACTGAGTTCGCCAATAATGTGAAGGATGCCAGTCTTTTCATCCTATTGTAGATTTCTTAGATCTCGATATGCCAAAAGTAATCGCATGAAATATACAATAAAAGGCAGTGTGATGTGTTTGGCTACAACTAGGCTGACTACATGTCCTCATATAACATATCAAGGACGCACCATCTTACCAGATTAACCATTCGACTTACCCATGCAGTGTGGGAAGAAAGAAGTATTGGGACTGCGTATCCAAGAAATTGATGCCATGGACTCCTTCATAGAACCTTATAAGCGAAAAAGAAGTTGCAGTGTGCCTGTACAAAGAACTAGTGTAAGTTCAGTTACCTGTTTCTCAGAATTTTAGTTAGCCACTTATTGCAAAATTGTTCAATTATGTTGCTTGGTTTAATTTAGTTTGCTAATGATTACATAATGGCACAGCCTGTTAATCATATTGTAGACTGCGCCTATCTATGTGTTTGATACTTACTGTTAAGAATTACCTGTTTGCCTTAACTTAAATATCTACTGGTTTGTTTAACTACTTTGCTACTGCAATAGCGGGTTACAATGATGTTAATAACTACTTTTCAGCATCCAATTGAAACTCTTTAATTCGTTGTTTGTTTAACTGGTTTGCTGTTATAACTCCCAGTTGAGATGTTTTGCTAACTTCAACTTTTCTGAATCCAATCGGAACTTTAATGGCAAAACAGGTTAGCCCAAGATCAAAGAGCGAGGTCCCCATGGACGTTGCATCATCCCACAGCAGTGGCACCGACCCAATCGTGCATTATGAATTGCCAACTGCTGATGCTCTAGAGGCTAAACTAGTGGTAGAAAGAGATTCTGCTTCTACACTTAGAGATGAAGTTGACATGTTGAGGAAGCAAACAGCACAATCACAAGCAGTACTCAAGACAACCATTAAATATTTGGTGGATTACAAAACGAAGCAAGCTAAGACTGACCAGATTGTTAAGGTCCTGAAGGAAAAAAGGAAATTAAATTCCTACTTGGTAAATCATAGGTGAAATGTTCTTTCCATAGTTGAATAACCTTTGTGTTGTCTGTTCATGTAATCAATCAAACCATTTGTTTTAGAGATCATGTAATAATTTTTTTTGTTTTTTTGTTTGTAATTTTATTTGAGCACAAGTTTGTATTAATTGATAAGACTCGGAGTCATTTCATTTGGATTGCTGTGCCAGACCTACAAATATGCCAATCAGGCTGAATGTGCATTCAGCAATAGTATTATAGATGGACCATAAGTGGCACGCATGGGAAAGGGCCAAGATGCTGGCTAAAAAAGGATGATGTTGTAGCCAAAAAAATACATCGGCCTGGCTTATGTATGTTAGTTGATATTATTGATCCATATACTCTATAAGTGTTTATATGTGTGTTAGTTCCGTACATTCTTGGTTGATTGACTCGGTATTTGAATCTTGATACATCGCTTGTGTACATATCTAAATGGGAGTACAAATTGTGCTGCGTGTGACATTTGAGTTGGACATGAAGTGTTCCAAATATTCGAATTCACCTTAAACTGGATTCTAGTTTCTGAATTTGAGTATTGGCATTTGTAAACCATATTCATATGACAGTGGAATACATCTTTGTCGTCCTTTTGAAGATATATAAAAACACATAGAATGATTTATAAAGATTCATATAGGAATACAAAATGGATTCGAATTTAGTTGCCAGGGTAAACGTGGATGCTTATTGTCCCAAAATTCGAAAGAAACAGCAAAATGTCCACTCCCACATCGGCTGCCCGAAGCCAAGTGTTTGGGAGATGGAAATTACTATCTACCCATTACACGGACAATCCATCGGCCCGATTTCCACTGCTCTAAATAGGGGTAGGTTAGTAACTTCAACTAAACGTGACAGGACCGCCTCTGAGCCCATTCCGACACGGTGGGCATCAAACATGGGCGGCAAAACTCATTTGATTCAAGCTCATCCGAAAGACCTCTATTTCTCCCTCCATTCCCCATTCATACACGGTGGGCGGCAAAACACCCTCTCCTCGTCCGAAATAGATGTAGGCTAATATTTTAAATAGGGGCAGATGTGTAACTTCCATCAGACGTGACACAACCGCCCTACCTGTCAGCCCCGTTCATACACCATGGGCGCCAACCGTGGGTGGCAAAACACCCTCTCCTCGCCCAAAATAGTTACCGGCAAATATTTGGGAGATGCGAGATTACCGTCCTATCCCCAACCGATGAGACGTCCAAATTTGAAACGGGGGATAAGTTCGTAACTTTCCCATATTTCAGACAGGCGCGTCCCAAAAACATGGTTCCCCGTACCTCTCCCTCCATTTTCCCATTCATACACCGTCCGCACTAGAACACCCCATTCCCACACCAGCCTCCGTCCGCCACCCCATCTATCGCCGCCGTCCGCCACCACATCCATCGCCACCGTCCTCCACCATGCCAGAGCGCCTACCAAGACCGCGTCGTCCACTGCTAGAGATGGACGTTTCTCATCCATGGCGACGGACCCATAGCCTTGCATCGCGTCCTCTCGCTTCATCAGCGCCGTCATCCTCTTTGCCGAGGCCGCTCACACGACCTTCTCTTCCACCGCAACGGGACTTACCCCCCGATGCACCCATCTACCATCGCAGATCTGCTTCAACGCCACCGACAGCCATCACACCCCCGATGCCTACACGGCACCGCAAGAGAGGTGGTACTTCATATCTCCTCAACTTTTTGATCTCAACCAGAAAATAGATCTTAACTTGGTTACTCTACTTTCTTTTCAGCTCTTAGAATTTAGTTCTTAGTTCAAAGCAAACAATGGATGCTAAATATCATTTCTTTGGTTTGCAGCTTCAAATTTGCCATGGCACAGCCATAATATGGTTTAATTGGTCATGCTTAGGGTTTAATTGATCATGTTGGTTCCGTGGTGGTTTCTTTAATAGAAATCAGAGGGGAAACCCTCTTTTGCTAAAAAAAATATATGCTTAGAGTTTCCCCCTTTTATGATCACTATACGATCAGAATACATGCTTCGTGTCATAATAACACTGCTCCACCCAGCAAGCTAAACAAGCTTAGTTGTTCAAATATGAATCTGATATTATTAAAATAGAGTTTTTTAATTGGTCAGCTAAATGTTCCTAAATTAGTTTTGAAAATGCATGTTCGCCACTCAGGTGTGTATCTCTGTGTGTGGTCTGGTCAACACGGTTGGGGAGGTGAACTTTGCATATGCAGGGGTTTATAGGGACACACTCTCCGAGTTGAAACCGCAATGCATTCCATAGATAATCTGACTACTTTTTATGTTTTCATGAATCTCAGATTCTGAACAGCGTCATAATGATTATGAGCTTGTGCGCATGAAAAGAATAAAGCAGAACAATGCCATGGCTATCAAACTTGGCATTAAGGGACTGAAATCAAGTCTGGATGCAATGCAATGCAAACACTCTCCACCTACAGATTCATGCTCAAAATATGATCCTAACAGTGATTCTGAGCTAGAGGGAGACCTAAGTCAATGTAGCTCCCTAGTGGAGGAGTCAGCAGAAGATGCCCTATCTTATTCACCCATCAAGGTACTTGCTCTAACTTTCCAAGGTTACATTGCTCGCACATATCTTGCAACTGATGCTTTGCATTGCTTCTACTTTGTTGAACTGCCATTAGCCTAGTTTACACATTGTGTATGTGAATACGCCCTGCCTATCCATTTTCAGTACATATTCCATCTATCATCATACCATATTTATCCATTCAAATGTTGTTCTTGTGTATCAGACGTTCAAAAGGAAGAGGGCGATTGCTGATCGTGGAGGAGCACAAGCAAAGTATTTGGAAAAGGTAGTGGCACATGATAAATCAAATAGCCCATTAGGTGTAGTTGCAATATCACCTGACCCACAAAATATCCCAACTCTAGCATACTCTAGCCCTACTACACTGGTCATTTCTGATGCCCCAACTCAGCAGACCCCAATTGCAGCAAACAGTATGATTATGCCAGTTGACATAGCACCAGCTGTACAACGCAAAACCCCCATTCCAGCAAAGAGTACACCAAATCCAGTTGCCAAATCCCTTTTCGAACCAGAGAGAGCCCCAATTGTAGCAAATAGGACCCATGTTCCATTTCTTCCCAGTTTAGAAGACGAAGCTTATGTTGTTGTCAGGAAATTTGTGCGCATCTTTCCTTCATGGAAAGATTATACCGCAGACACATAACAATTTCCAGTCTTCCTCTGCAACTTACGCGTAAGTAATGTACTAATGTTATTCATGGTCATTACTGCATATGTTTCTACTGACAGAAGACACAAGATTTCATTCCTTTAAATAGGTGAGGCGCAAACTGGATTGTGATGACGAGATAGGGTTGGTTGCGCTTTTCAAGCACTCATTGATGAAGTATCGTTCCTACCTGAGGCAAGCGCACTTCGATGGCAAGCCTCTGAATGAAATTTCTGTAAAGTCTCCGGTGCTACATTTATCCGATGGTGACTGGAATAATCTTGTTACACATTGGTCTCGGCTACAGCGTAAGGTACTGTCTATGATATCACATCACAATTTGAACTACATTTCTGCATTTGCCTTAATGTCTCACTTGTATGAAAACTATTAGCAGAAGAATATTCATTCTCAAGGGACCACAGAATCTCGCAACTATACTGCACACCGCATTGCTCTTGTGAGTACCTCTTACCCTGTATGACCATACTTACTTTCATAGCTGTTTGATTATGTAGCATCACTGCACATGTTAGCCTCGTAATCGTCCATTTGGTGGACATTATAAGATCCGTATGGACTCTTACATAAATTTAGAATCAACCCAATGCTTTTGAAGAGGTTTAGCTCTGCAGTCCTCTTGTAAGGACTGAACGTGGTCTATCACTGTACTTACATTAACAGCTACTCCTTCCGTCCCATAATATAAGAACGTTTTGTACAGTACACCAGTGTTCAAAACACTCTTGTATTATGGGAAGAGGGATATGTTCATTTTATAGCATTCTGCATCTTATCTCCCTCGCCCACCATTTACTAAAAAGATCAGATCTATATTTAATCTTACCAACAAGTAGAATACACAGACAATGCCAGTGCAGAAGTGTAGCCCATTGCTCTTGTCAGTACATTTTGTCCTGTAACGCTTGTACTTCCAGGGATTGGTAGTTGATTATGTAGCATCAATCTGCATCTTATCTTCATTGTCCTCTATCCCTTCCGGTATTATCATATCTATAATTACTCTCTACAAAATGTAGAGTACAGGCAATGCTTATGAAGAAGATTCTATGCTGAAATTCTTGAGTTATCCTACCCTTGCCATGGAGAAGGGCATTATAAAGCCGGTGTTAACTGTTAATGTAAGTCGGTCCTTCTAAAGCCTTTATCCTCAACTGCTGTTTAATTTGCTCATACTCCCTATCGTTTACTGCTGTTTAGTTTGCTGTTTCTACCAAAATGCATGCTCGTAAGAACCGTAAGTTCTAAGTTTTACTTGTAAAACCAAATTCCTTATTCATACCATGCACATTACTCAATACTCCCTATATGTATGCTTGTTTTTGTGGATCTATAATCCAGTGTGTGGTGAAGCAGCCCATGTTTGCACCTTGTCATCTCATGTTTTATCTTACTGATGTGGCTGATGATATGAACAACATGCCATGCACATTATCCAAAACAGATACAATGATTTTCTTTGCCCTTCATCTATGCTTGTTATGTTGACATGGTAATCCAGTAGTATGGTGAAGCTCCCCGCATTATGAACAATGCCAAATTATGCTATTGATATTTTGAACATACTCTTTATTTTCTAATTTGAAATTGGATAGAATTGACAGAACAGTTATCATCTTTGTTTATACACGTGCAAAACCTATCATCTCTCTGCTTTGTTTCAGGGTGATATGCCTGATGGCATGCACAAGTATGCTGAAGGCTGTGAGACAAACCCAACATATATTGCAGCAAAGAAGGCAAAACATCTTGAAGATAGCGAGACAACCCCAAGTCTTGTCTTGATGCAGTGTTCAAGTTACTTGAGACTAACAGTTAGACAAGCTCACAGAATTCGTTGTCTGGATTAGTTAGACTTCTTCAGTCCCAAGTTCTAGCAGAAAGGCATTCTGCAACTCAACTTCGACTTCAAGTCCTATCTCTAAGAAAGATTGCAGAGAACACCAATAAGAACCTCATCGCTAAACAACTACACCTGGAAGCTATGACCGACATACTAGGCCGGTCTCACAGCCTTGCTCAGCATCTTGCGCAACAGTTCCCCCGCAAGGCTAACCTTTCTTGAACTGTCTTGGAAGTGGTCTCGGTTCAGTATTATTTTGTTACACTACAATGGTGCCCAGTTTTTGTAATCTGCTTCTTTGTTGCGCTTTATGATCACTGGTGGCGACCTTTGATGCCCAGTGGATGTAATATACCTTAAATCCTTTATTGTGTAGTGTAGGTTTATTCTTAGTTACTATGCCGTAATTTATTTATTGTATAGAGTAGGTTTGTTCTTAATTCCTACTAGTTACGCAGCAGCCCAAAATGAACCCCAGCCCATGATTGTGCGAATCAAATCACGGGCTTTTAACAGGCCAAAAATGTCTGGGTCCTTGTTTGGCCCAATCAGATATTGGCTGCGAGCAGGCCAGATGCAAACCAGGCCGTAGTTAGGCCCAACTATATGACAGGCTTTTAATAGGCCGAAATTAATATAGGGCCGAAATGTTAACGGGCCCTTAACAGGCCAAAACTAATATCAGGACAAAACTAAGTGGGCCTTTAGCAAGTGGGCCCAAAAGCATAGTGTCCAGTTGACGGGCCGAATCTGATATGGGCCATAATTGAGCCCAAAGCCTCTTAAAGGGTCGGACCTGATCTGGGCCATAATTTGGCCCAGAACATGGTAGGCTTTTAACGGGTCGGATCTCATATGGGCCACTATTAGGCCCGGAGCGTGGCAGGTCATTAATGGACCGGATCAAATATGGGCCGGCATTTGGCCAAAACATGGCAGCCAATTAATGGGCCGGCCTACTAGGGTCCTCAAAATCTTGTGAGCCTACAGCTGGGCCGGCCCATTAATGTCGGCGAAATCTCGTGGGCCTTTAGCTGGGCCGGCCCATTATAACCCGCAAGAATCTTGTGGGCCTTTACCTGGGCCGGCCCATTATGGCACAAAAAAAATTTGTGGGCCTTTACCTGGGCCGGCCCATTATGGCTCGCAAAATCTTGTGGGCCTTTAGCTGGGCCAGCCCATTATGGTACGCAAAATCTCGTGGGCCTTTAGCTAGGCCGGACCATAATGGTCCGCAAAATCTTGTGGGCCTCTAGTTGGGCAGGCCCATTTAAACTTGTTGGGTCGTGCCACGTGTTGACGTATCATAGGCGCCTTCTGTCCAGTGAGTGGATGACATCTGTCCCGACGATGAGACGACACGTGTTTCCTCTAGCCAATGATGATTCTACATATGGAAAATCCCCATTGGTCGGGGTTGTTAACGGGTTATCGGATCCAAGATCCGACCCGATAGCTTAACGGCGTACCGTTACGGTGGATGCCACGTGTCGGTCACCCTTGACGAAAGCACTTCTGTGACGCGCGATATATCGTCATGAAAGTGGACACTTCCATGATGATAATTTTGGTAATGTCATGGAACACTTCCACGACAGCACAGGTATGACTATCTTGATTCTGTCATAAATTTGTCATGGATGTACATGCATGACAAAAAAAAGCGACCTACTGTGACAAACACGTATCATCATGGAAGTGTATTTTTTTTGTAGTGATTTTCCCTATGCAGAGTTCTAATACAACAACAGTTATCAGGCTAGTTTGAAGATGGCCCCTTTTGAAGCTTTGTATGGAAGAAGGTGCAGGACACCGTTGACGTGGGATGAAGTTGGAGACCGTCAGTTGTTTGGACCAGATTTGATCAAAGAGTCTGAAGAGAAGGTAAAGTTGATTCGAGATAGATTGAAGGTAGCTCAGTCCAGGCAGAAGAGTTATGCCGATACTAAACGCAAGGAGGTAGTCTATGAAATTGGAGATCGAGCATATCTTCGTGTGTCACCACTCCGAGGAGTTAAACGATTTGGAGTTAAAGGAAAGTTAGCCCTGAGATTTGTAGGACCATACCGAGTTCTGGAACGTATGGGAGAAGTTGCCTACAAGTTGTAGTTACCTGAAGGATTGTCAGGAGTTCACGACATGTTTCATGTTTCCCAGTTGAAGAAGTGCCATGCTTAGATGGCCGATATTCCTCTGAGAGATACAGCGCCCCTGGATGCAATTCAGTTGGGCAGTGACCTAACCTACAAGGAGAAACCCGTCAAGATTCTCAAGTTTGCCAGCCGAGTTACACGCAACAAGGTTATCAAGTTTTGTAAAGTTTAGTGGAGCCACCATACCAAGGATGAAGCCACCTGGGAAAGAGAATAAGACCTACAAAAAGACCACCCACACCTATTTTAAAGCCAACCCGAATCTCGAGGGTGAGATTCATTTTAAGGGGGGTAGGTTTGTAACATCACAATTTTCAATTTGGATGTTATACATAGGTCATCATATGCATATCATATTTTATTTGCATTTTGGTTGTGATCCTAGAAATCTTAAGCAACTCAAGGACCAAAGGAGAGAATTGGAGGTTTCACTATTTTCATATTTGAATTTTTTTTTCAAATTTGAGAAGAGGGTCAATTTGATTTTAATATTTTCTCTCTAATTATTTCCAATAGTAAAAATAAAAGAGTGAAGATAATATGACTTCTTCAAAAGAGAGGAATATTGGAGAAGAAATTTTAAAATAAAAAAATGTGCATATTTGAAAATTGCATTTTTAGGCCAGAAAAATGTTCACTTTGTTCTAAATAATAGGTTTAGACGATGAATATTGTTTATCGTATTTTTAGATTTTTTTGAATTTTATTAGGATTTTTCTTCGGGCGAAATTTTATTTTTAAAAAAATTCGCTCCCCCACTGGGCCGAAGGCCCGGCCGAGAAGGCCGGCCCGCGTCGCCCGCCGCCTCCCTCTTCGACTCGGGACAGGAGTCCCGAGCTTTGCCGCCGTCGCTGCCGTGTCCGATTCGGACACAAGCCGCCGCCGCCCCTCCTGCAAGGCACCGCCGGCCCCTTTATATACCGCCTCCACCCCACCGCCTCCTCCCTCACCTCGACCCGCAGCCGCCGCCGCCCACTCGTCGACCCGCGCCGCCGCCTGCCACTACTGCTGCCGCTGCTGCGCGCCGCCTTCTGCCGTCGTCGTCCCGCGCCGCCACCGCCATTAACCCCGCTGTCGTGAACCGGTTTAAAAACCGCCCCGGTTCGCCGGTTCGTTTTCGTTTTTTATTCGGTTCTTCGGTTTAGATCGGTTTATTTTTAGGGTTAGCGTTTTCTCAGTTTTTATGTTCGGATCTAATTTGCGGACGCTCATCCGTTAATCCGTAGTAGCGAATATCGTTCGTTCGTTTGGTTCTGTTAGCGAACATTCGTTCGATAGGTTTTTCTTTTTATTTTATTTTCAGCCAGGGACCTATCTGCAAATACTTTTCTCACAGATTAGTCCCTGATCTTCAAACCCTCGCAAATTTTTGCTCGCTTTTCCAAACCCAGTGAAACCAATGCCAAAATATTCATCTTGTTCCCCTCTTTCCAGATAATCAACTTGAACATGGTTTTGACAATTTAAAATTTGGTTTCAAGTAGTTTTGATTTTGAACTTATTTTGTTCATAGTTTGAGTTTCGTTGCTCCAATTTGGTTGATTCTTTTTGCAAATCGAAGCTCTTCAGTTGAACTTTTAGTTTGGATCTTTTCATTTGAATTTTACCCTTGCATGCTTATGTATGCTATTGTTTATTCACAATAGAGTTTCCGGAGTGCGAAGCATGCTACTACGAGTCACTAGGGTTTTCAGATCGTCAGCAAGGCAAGTAACACTTTGATCATATCCCTTATTACCCAGATTTTATGCATGAGTATCAATCCTCAAACATTGCATGAGTAGGATCTGTTTAACAAGTGGGTATTTGGGAAGTAGTTGTTGAGGTAGTACCTATTGCCCTTTTATTCAAACCTTGGGAGTTACTATGTTACACTTATTATTCTTTGCTATGCTATGCTCGTAGACGTGGTTTGGTTTGAGTGATTCATGACAGTTGTGAGTATTATGATGAACTAAGGGTTTACTTAAGGTGGCTACTTTAACACACATCTGGGTGGATTGGTTTGTGGGCACCTGGGGAAATCCAGTGTTGTCTAAAGGAGAATCCCGGGGTATCCGTGTGATTTTTCCTATGGTTCGGCACCCAGGCTCAAAGGGATCATTATGTTATTCATGCTGGAAACTTCCGTGTGCAGTCACAAGCCACTATGGGCTCTGGCATAGTTGAGTAAGTTGTGGGAAACCTTTCCATGATGGGCTAGCATATGTAGGGGATTGTAGGAGTACCGGCCTATCTATCAGTTAAGGTGACCTCTTCGGAAAGACTGTGTCTCGGTCATCCGATTCTCAAACACCATGTAGTGCGAGAAATACAACGGAGGAGATCGAGTCTTGTGGGGAAAAGTGCGCAAACCTCTGCAGAGTGTACAAACTAATCATTATTAGCTGAGTCCCCGGTTATGGACATCTTGATTATCTAGTGCTTGAATTACTATGTTGATCTCATCACTTTAATTAATTAACTTGTTGGGTTAATGATTATTAATTTGGGATTGAGATGGGGTTACCATTCTCAATGTTCTCAACAAACTTTGTAGTTAAATAAAATATATTCCTTTGTTGTAGGGAAAAACTAGCTTTATACAAATGATAACCATAGAGCCTCCACCAGCCATAAATGCATATAGTTATAGATGTTACTTGTTCTTTGCTCTATAGTGTTATCTTGCCAGCATATTCCATGTGCCGACCTACACACGCTGCAAAGTATTATGTTGTAGTGTTTTCAGACGAAGAGTAAGGTGCGCTAGGTCGTTGTCATGCACTCAGCTATGCCGTTGGAGTTGACGGACTCATTACCTTCTAAGCTTCCGCTGTTATCTTATTTAGATGGCCTTCAGCCATATTATTGTAATAAGATCTCTTTTGAGACATTCGATGTAATAAGTGTGTGATTGAACTCTGTTATAAATCCTTGAGTACTGTGTGTGTCAGCATTACCGATCCAGGGATGACACTTATACACAGAGGTCTGTCTGTTTGAGGTTGGATCGCTACATAACCCAAGTAAAAGAGGTGCGCGTAGTAGTTGCGCAAAGAGAATGGTGGTAAGGACAATCCACGGAATCCAAATCATTGTTGCTCTCAAGAGCTCGTTTCGTCAACTCATGGGATTGTTAGGTTGACGAGTGTTCATAAGTACCTACACAAAACAAAGGCAAAGGGAAAATTGTGTGTGTGTGGTATCTGTACATATCATCCATCATGATGCATACATGCATGTGTTGGTTAGCACAAAATATCCAATGCTCAAATAAATGAGATGCGTGATATAGAAACATGTCATCCATCATGAGAGGTGTGTTATTATGTATAGCATAATGGAGACTGAAATTGTGTAATGCATCATGAGAAATATGTAGAGCATTGTTATTCATGGAATGCATTGATGTCTACTACACAACTTATTTTTGTAGACTCGTGTTGGGCCTTGAAGCGCGGCGTTTTGTAGGACAGTAGCAAACTTCCCTCAAGTGGATGACCTAAGGTTTATCGATCCGTGGGAGGCGTAGGACAAAGATGCACTCTCTCAAACAACCCTGCAACCAAATAATAAAAAGTCTCTTGTGTCCCCAATACACCAAATACAATGGTAATTTGTATAGGTGCACTAGTTTGATGAAGAGATGGTGATAAAAGTGTAGCGATGATAGTAGATATTGATTTTTGTAATAGGAACAATAAAAAACAGCAAGGTAGAAATTGAGAAAATAGAGCACAAACGGTATTGCAAGCTTGAAAATGAGGCCTAGGGTCCATACTTTCGCTAGTGCGATCTCTGAACAATGCTAATATAATTGGATCATATAACCATCCCACAACGTGTGATGATGAATCACACCAAAGTTCCTATCTAGCGGAGAACATAAGAAGAAATTGTTTGTAGCTATTCTTTCCGATCGATCTATCCAAGAGTTCGTACTAAAATAACACCAAGTTATTCTTTTCGATCGATCTATCAAGAGTTTGTACTAAAATAATAGTAAGTTATTTTTTTCTGATCGATCTATCAAGAGTTCATACTAAAATAACACTAAAGGAAATTCTAATTCATAATACTCAATCCAACACAAAGAACCTCAAAGAGTGCCCCAAAATTTATACCAGAGAAACAAAAGACGAGAACGTGCATCAACCCCTATGCATAGATTACCCCAATGTCACCTCGGGAATCCGCGAGTTGAGTGCGAAAATACGTATCAAGTGAATCAATATAATACCCCATTGTCACTAGGGTATTCATATGTAAGACATATATCAAGTGCTCTGAAATCAATAAAAGTATTCAATCCGGTAAAACGAAATCTCAAAGGGAAAACTCAATTCATCACAACAAGATAGAGAGGGAGAAAAACCATATGATCCAACTATATTAACAAAGCCCGCGATACATCAAGATCCTGACATCTCAAGAACACGAGAGAGAGAGAGAGAGAGATTAAACACATAGCTACTGGTACAAACCCTTAGCCCCAAGGGTGGACTACTCCCTCCTCATCATTGTGGCCACTGGGATTATGAAGATGGCCACCGATGATGATTTCCCCCTCCGACAGAGTGCCGAAATGGGGTCTAGACTGGTCTTTCGTGGCTATAGAGGCCTGCGGCAGTGGAACTTCTGATCTAGGGTTACCCCGAGGGTTTTTGGAATATTTGACGATTTATAGGGCGAAGAGGCGCCCAGGTGAGTTGTGCCCCTCTCGGGGCACCCCTCTGGTACTTCCTTGGCCCATTGGTGGTCTTCTGGTCCAAAAAAAATCTCCAGAAAGTTTCGCTGCATTTGGACTCCGTTTTGTATTGATTTTCTGCGACATAAAAAAACAAGCAAAAAACAGCAACTGGCACTGGGCACTATGTCAATAGGTTAGTCCCAAAAAATGATATAAAGTTGCTTTAAAATGATTGTAAAACATCTATGAATGATAATATAACAACATGAATACTTCATAAATTATAGATACATTGGAGACGTATCATGCATATGGTGCACGCAATTATGGGAATCATGCAAAGTGTGGAATGCATCAAAATCTCCTAATATGTATGGGGGTCTCATCATGAGCATTTGTAGAAACATCACATGGAGAATATTGACAACATCCAAAATAAAGCATATTTGGAACAATGTGATCATGGCATGGCATAGAATTGCGCAAATCATGTAAAGGAAGATGGGAATATCATCGCATGAAAAGCAAAAGCCAAAGACCATCATCTCGTCATCTATGCAATAAGTGCAAATGGGATTTATTTTAATGGGGCATGCATAGTTACTATGTTGAGATTGAAATGATGCAATATGGGAGATCTCACTCATGGCATATGACAGGTTTATTGGATTGTCAAACATGACGTGACCAATAGAATTTTCACATGATATCCTATGGAGCATAGTATCACAACTAGGCAACTCAACATGCTCATCATCATATTCATCATAAATTGGTAAGTCATGACATGAGGAAGTCGCACTAGCATGAAGCATGGTAATAGGTGTGTCAACATCATGCAAGCAATCATTGGTGGGATAGTCTACTAGTGGGATAAGAGAAGCACCATCACCTATGTTACCTTTGGAGCATCTCTTATGTGTTGTAGGTTAGGTGTTGAAGACCAAGTCGTGGTCATCTTCATCTTGATGGAACCACTCGGGCGGTGCATCTTCTTCCACCATGGCCATTGGTTTTCCCATTGGAGGTATGCACTCGTCAAGGGTAGGCTCATCATCATGTAGGAGACCTAGCACCAAAGAAAACACTCTCAGAGTAGAGGTTAAGTCATTAGAAATCATAGTGGCCTCACATGCCGTGTCAACTACCTCACTCACTAAGTGTTGTGGCTCACCCACTCCCTCTTGGATTCTCTCACTTGTATGGCCGGTGGTGTCACTCAAATGGCTATCAACCTCACATAGGATGTGTGGCATGCTCTCGAGTGTGGGGCTAGTGGTGGTCACACTCATGCTCTCATAGGAAATGCTCTCAATGTCATATATGGTGGAGTCACTCATCGCACTCATGGGGTGGTGGCTCTCCTCACATAGAAATTGGGGCATCTCATCATATGTGGGTGTCGGAGAGATGTAGGTGCAAATGTATCCATGCTCAACTTCTATCGCTACCTTGGTTGAAGGGATAGTCCCATGCTCAACTGCCTCGTCCATAACGCCTCCAAAGTTGAATGTCGTAGGAAGTGGCAAATCATCATGCTCCACTGAGACCAAAGAAAATGTCTCATGTGTGGTCTCGTAGCTTGACTCGGAGTATGAGTCCACTATGGGTGCCGTCTTCATGTTGTTGAAGATGTTCATGCTCATCACCATGGTCGAAGGGGATGGACCTTGCTCGACCGTCTTGTCGTCGTCTTCTATGAGGCCCATATGATGTGGCACCTCGTAGCTCGTCTCCATGACCGAAGGGAATTTCCCATGCTCGGCCTTCTTCCTTGAGGGGCTTCCAAAGATGGAAGCGTCGCCCTTGCTTGTAGGTGGTCGCCTTGTTGTTGAAGATGTCGATGTAGGCGAACTCGTGGGAAGTAGGCGAAGGTGTCGTACGTCCAAAGGCGAAGATGCCTTGATAACACTTGGCGAAGATGCCGAAGTGGTGGTGGTAGCCATAGCTTCCTCTTTGTGGTGCTTGTCTCGCGGTCTTCTCTTGTGCTCATGAAGTTTGTCCTTGGCGTGAAGTAGAGCTTATTGTGACTTTAGGTGTACGCATCTAGAGCATATTCATGATGATGATGTCATTGTCATGCTTAAGCTCATAGTAGATGTCGTTCGTTGTCGTCGTGCACATGATTCTTGGAGGTTACTTGCCCTTCATGATGATGTGGATCACAAATGTGATGGTAGTCGTCATGGAGATGTGGACGTGGAAAAATTGCGCTCGCATCACTTGGGCGCTCCGAAGATGACCGACTTGCTCGTCGTCGCCTTGAATATGATGAAGGGGAAGTAGACTTGTAGTTGTCCATCATGTCGCATAGTTGATCCTTGAGCTCGTCCAACTTGTTATCAATGTAGTCCCTTTTCCTTGCTTCGGAGTGTTGTATGTCGATGGCGAGGTTGTCGATGCGCTTTCACAAGGTAGATTGTGCTCCTTGTTTCTTTGTGTAGACCGAAGATGGATGTTTTGGTGATGTAGTTGTTCGCGCCATCGTTGTTGTCGAAGACCGAAGATGAAATGCCTTGCCTATCCATCACAAGACTCGAGCAAATGTGAGTGGGAGAAAGAGAAGAACTAGATCCAATGTTGAAGATGGATCAATGATCACTCAATAATGTATCAAGGAAATAGCACAATTGGTACTGGATCTTGTCAATTCTCACACCTACACAATTAAGGCTTATGGAGTATCTTGGTGAGGATGGCGGTACAAAAATTTGATGCAAAATGTTAGCAAGAGTCAATAATGTTGAAAGAGATTCACAAATTCACAAGTGAAACAAGTAGACCAATAGCAATGTGGGCACACGGAAACACACGCATGAATAGATAAATGTGGTTGTGCAACCAAGGATTGAGCGGAAAATGTGGAATCCACGGAAAATGCTCTTGTCGCACAACACTAGAGAGACGCTAGCTGATTGCTCAATAGGCGGATACGAACTTGTGCACTACCTATATGAGACAAAATGTAGCGACTTCCTATTGTCGGTGTCAAATCCAACATATCTCATAGTAGGGGTCCTAAGCTAGGCATCTTGGAACGATGGTAACATGGACACAGGATTTTACCTAGGTTCGGGCTCTCTCGAAGAGATAATACCCTACGTCCTACTTTTGATTGTATTCATATGAGGGATAGTACAGAGTACATGTATCTACTACGAGATTGTTCTAATGAATATTAGATGTTCTATTGACTAGTCTGGCCTCGGTTTATATAACACACCAGAGGCCTAGGGTTTAGAGGAGTCCTTGTCTTGGGCACCAAGTCTTGTGGAATCCTCCTTGTATACGGCATGGGCTGTCCGAAGTGGCCCATAAGTGAACCGCCATGGGGGTCCTTGGCCTAATCCAGCTGGCCAGGAGACGACATGGTGAGTACCCCCTAGTCCAGGACACCGTCAGTAGCCCCCTGAACCGGTCTTCAAGTTGGGGACGCTCCTCAATTCTTCCGAACTATTATTCATCTTCGGTCGTCGGTCTTGAAAACTGGTTCAACAAATCTTCTCATCTTCAATCTTGAGGATCACCGAAGTGAATCTGAAGACTTTACACGTTGGGTATCCGAGGAGCCCCTTTAAGTTTTCAGCCCTTAGCAATGCCTTGTTATTTTTTACGCCACACCTCGGGTTTGAAGTTGTTCCCGTGCATCGGTGTCCTCTTGTGTCCGGGCTCCAAGGCCGGACTGCATCCGAGGTATCTTTTGCAGCTGAACACCAACGTCGGACCACTTCCGAGCTCAACGCCGGAATGTATCCAAGCTCCAACACTGTACTGTATCTAAAGTGTCATAGATTACCTCATGTTTGAAAAAGTTTGAAGGAGGTTACCCGAGCTTAACGCTGAAAAAGTTCTCTATGGAGTTGATAACCCACAAGTATAGGGAATCACAACAGTTTTCGAGGGTAGAGTATTCAACACAAATTTATAGATTGGACACAAGGGGAGCCAAAGAATATTTGAAGGTATTAGCAGCTGAGTTGTCAATTTAACCACACCAGGAGATTATTTATCTGCAGCAAAGTGATCAGTAGCAAAGTAGTTTGATAGTTTTGATAGTAGTGACAGCAGCAATAGTAACAGTAATAGTGATAACAGTAATTTTGTAGCAAGTGTAACAGTGATGATAGTAGTAGTAACTTAGCAGAAACAATATGGAAAAGTTCGTAGGCATTGGATCGATGACTTGTTGGATGATATTCATCATGTGACTGTTATAACCTAGGGCGAAACGGCACTAGCTCCAGTTAATCGATATAATGTAGGCATGTATTCCGTAAATAGTCATACGTGCTTTATTAAAAGAACTTGCATGGCATCTTTTGTCCTACCCTCCCGTGGCAGAGGGGTCCATATTGGAAACTAAGGGATATTGAGGCCTCCTTTTAATAGAGAACCAGAACAAAGCATTAACACATAGTGAATATATGAACTCCTCAAACTATGGTCATCACCGGGAGTGGGCCCTGTTGTTGTCTCTCCGAGGTTGCTGGATCATAACACGTGGTAGGTGACTATAACTTGCAAGATCGGATGTATAACATGGATATAATGATGATAACATAAACGGTTCATATCTGAAATTATGGCACCCAGGACCAAAGTGTCAAGCATTAAGCATGGAAAGTCATAGCAACATCAAACTAAGAAATAGTGGATACTAGGGATCAAGCACTAACAAAACTAACTTGATCACATGATGAATCTCATCCAACTCCTCACCGACAAGTGAGCCTACGAAGGAATTACTCACTCTCGATGGGGAGCATCATGGAATTGGCGATGGAGAACGGTTGGTGATGACGAAGAACGAAGATCCCCCCTCTCCGGAGCCCTAAACGGACTCCAGATCTGCCCTCCCGAGGAAGAACGGGGCTTAGCGGCGGCTCCGTCTCGTGGACCGTGATAATTCTTTCTCCCTAATTTTTTCTCCAAAAAATAGGAATTTATAGCATTGGTTTCAGGGTCAGCGGGGCCACCAGGTGGGGACAACCCACCTTGGCGCGCCAGGAGAGGGGGCGCGCCCTGGTGGGTTGTGCCCACCCAGGGGGGCCTCTCTGGTAGGTCTTGGCTCCAAAAATTCTTATATATTATATAAAAATTCCTCGCAAAGTTTAGTTCCATTCTAAGAACATTTATTTCTGCACAAAAACAACACCATGGTAGTTCTGCTGAAAACAGCGTCAGTCCGGGGTTAGTTTCATTCAAATCATGCAAATTCGAGTCCAAAACAAGAGGAAAAGCGTTCGGAAAAGTAGATACATTGGAGACGCATCAACTCCCCCGAGCTTAAACCTTTGCTTGTCCTTAAGCAGTTCAGTTGATAAACTGAAAGTGAAAAAGAAAAAACTTTTACAAACACTTTTGCTCTTGTTTGCATAAATAAGCTTAAACAGCATCCAGGTTTTTAGCCAACATTATAACTAACCATGTCAACAATAACTCTTAAAGATTAAAATGACTCATATCAATGACATAATCAGCTAGCGAGCAATAATAAGATATCTCAAACAGCAATACATTGTCAAAACAACCATGATATAATATGACAATAGTGGTATCTCGCTAGCCCTTCTGAGACCACAAAACATAAATACAGAGCACCTCCAAAGTCCAGGCAGCGACTAAACATTGTAATTCATGGTAGAAAAGATCCAGTCATGATGCACCCAACATTAGCTACACACAATGCATAAATCATGACAACTATGCTCTACTCAGTTTCTGGCGCTTGTTTATGAAGGCGATGACACAACATAAAAGTAAATAGATACTCCATTCGCAGAGGGAAGCACTAATTTGTAGAGGTGCCAGAGCTCAATTTTTAAAACAGAGATAAATGATTATTTTGGGACATGCACCCTTCTCATTTACTTCATGACTCTCAGTTATCAATATCTCCCATGATAAACAAGCTAGTGGCGGTTCCCAAGCGATAAAAGTAAAGATTTTGACTCCATTGGGAGTTTTTGTTTGATTATTCGAGCGATTAAATCTTTTGTTACTTTGCAGATTGGGACTGGGCATCCCTATTACCGCCATTTTCTCGTGCGATGGCCAGTGAATAAACACTCCACCTGAGAATAACCTGCTTAGCATGGAAGATACCGACTACCTCCTGTCGTTCCATGAACGATCCAAGCACACAAAACAGATATTTTTAGAAGTTTTTAGAGGTGGCACATGCAAATTTACTTAGGATGGTAAGGTAATAACGTATATAGGTAGGTATGGTGGACTCATCTGGAATAACTTTGGGTTCAAGGTTTTAGATGTACAAGCAGAATCCCCACTTAGTATAGGCGAAGGCTAGCAATTAGATTGAGAAGCGGCCAGCTAGAGAGCAACAACGATCATGACCATGCATTATGCATAAGTAACATTGGACACTAGCATGAGTAGGATATGATCACCATTAACATAAACATTACAAAGGCTATGTTGGTTTTGATTCAACTACATGCATGAACTTGTACCAAGTCAAGCCACTTGAACATTCAGAGGAGGATACCATATCATCATACTACATCACAATCATTTTAATGATATGTTGATATCCAAGATAAATCATTATCAACTCCCAGCTACTTATGCATGGCATGAGAAACTATAATCTGTAATTGTCATTGCAAACATGTTTAATCATAATGGGTTGAATCATGGATGCTAGGTTAAACATATTTACACACACAGAACAAGTCAAGTTCATACCAATTTCTCTCTACCATGGCCAGTTCATCGAATGTCGTCATTATTTCCTTTCACTTCCACGACCGAATGATATGAAAATAATGATAGTGCAAGAGTGCCATGGACTAAGCTGGAATCTGCAAAACATTTTATTCAACAGGAGAAGACAAGGTAAAATGTGCTCTTTATTAGTTCAACAATTATTCAATTGAGAGCCACTCAACATTTTCATCATGGTCTTCTTCTCGGTATGAGTCGAATAAAAAGAAAAGAAATTCAGAGAAAACACACTCAAATATTTTTTGGATTTTTTAGTTTTCTTGAACAAGAAAATAATGGAAAAACAAAAACGAGGAAAACTGTTTACACGGGAAAGCTCCCAAAAGCAAAAGAAGAACAAGGAAATCTTTTTGGGTTTTCTTTTTAATGTTACTGCTAAGCATGCATAGAAAGTAAATTAAGTACAACTATTTTGTTTGGGTTTTTCTAAGGTTTATCAAACTCACGAGAAGAAAGCAAGAAAATAAATATAAGCATGGATGATACAATGGAAAAGTGTGGACACCGACAAATAGAATAAATAGACATGAATGTAAAGTCGGTGGAAACACGTACTCCCCCAAGCTTAGGCTTTTGGCCTAACTTGGTAGTCAATCAGTAGCCTAGAGGGTAGTAGGGGTGCTGAGGAGCGGGCATCCACTCGTCCCACTATGGAGGCTCCTCCTGTGCTGCCTCCTCACCAGCTTGAGCGTTCCGGTAGGCGATGATGTCCGCGGACATGATCCTATATCCGCCCCTGGCAACAGAATCAAACAAAGCAGGTGCGGGTAGTGGAATAATATCACGAGTTTTAACGCTAAAAACCAGGTTATAAGGAATAGGAATGTCAGGCTAATCTCATGCAAGAAAATGATGGTGCTCCATGGCTGCCCTATCTAGGTAGACATTGGTCAAAGGGTAATGATGAGGGCGTATCTCAACCTCAAAGTGAGCCACCAAACGAGTAGCAAAAATCTCACCATGTATCCTGTGATTTATTAAGATGAAGGCGACGAGCCACAATAGCTCCCAAGCAATGGGTGTTGTCTCCCTCTAGTGCTCGACGTAAAATAGCAAAGTCTGGTGCACTGAGCGCACCTACTTTCTTTACAGCAAGCAAGCACTTAGCAACAAATAAAGCAAAATAATGTATGACAGGAAAATGTATGCTAGCGGCCGTAGTGGCTGACACCTCTCTCTTATCTCCCACTGCCAAAGTGCGATAAAAATCCTCAAACCCAGCCGGCCTAGGCTCAGCAAAGCTCCCATTGGAAGGGATCAAGCATATATCACAAAATTCAGTAAGTGGTATCTGATGGTTTCCAATATATAAATCGAAGTTCACATCAGGAGGATTGTTCCTAGGCAGGAAAGTAAAACTCCGAACAAAGATATTTGTGAGGATTTGGTGCTGGTCACACTCATCTGCGAAGAAGTTGGTGAGGCCGGCATTCGCAACATATTGTGTGAACGCTTGAAGGATTCCCGCCTCTTCGAGGAACGGGGTATGCGGCCATTCGCGCGGCCGTACCTCTGCCAACCTTCGGGGGTGGAGATCACTCTCAGAAGACTCCCCAATAATACCCTTGTAGTTCTTCTTAGAGACAAACTTCCTGAAGATATTCATGTCCGCATACAATTTTCTGAAAATAAAAATTTTGGAGTGACAAAAATTTGTCAACAAAACTTTGTAATATTGATAGCAAGTAGTCACAGGGGTACATAGAAGCCATAGCAAGCATTCAAACTACTTAGAACACTAAGAATTTAACATGCAAGCACATCTACAGCAGCACCAAGAGTAACTAATTATTCAAAATATAAACCACTAAAGCAAAAACTAATTGGACGAATGGTGGAGTCACATACCAAGCAACAATCTCCTGAAACAGTTTCAGAAATGGAGCTTCGAGCAAAGAGATCAAAATCCGCGGGTTTGAGCTCAAGAACATGGGAGAGAGAGCAATGGATTTTTCTGGAGATAAGTGATGATGTGGGATGAAGAGGTAAGTGAGGGGGCCCATGTTGGGACCACAATCGACCAGGGCACGCCTGGGGCTGCTGGCGTGCCTAGGTGGGTTGTGCCCACCTGGTGCACCTCCCTCTGATGTTTAATGCACCGAAAATTCTCAAATATTCAAAAGAAAATCGTGTAGAATCTTCTGGGCATTCTGAGAACTTTTATTTTTGGGTCATTTTTATTGCATGGGAAATTCAGAAAACAGACAAAACATGGCATTTTAGTTTATTTAACTAATAAAAACAGAAAACAAAAGGTAGGGACAGAAGATAGTGCTTACTAAATTCATCAACTTCATACCATTCAAAAATGATCCATTAATAAGGTTGATTAAGTCTTATTAACAACCACTTTCGATTAGCATGAAACCGAAGAACTTTCGTAAATTACTAAGTTACCTCAATGGGGTTATGCATTTCTCCAGCAATAAGTATTTCATTTTCTTTTTGACAGTAGGTAGAGGTATTTGAAAACTTCCAATAGTGATTGTCGGAGATTTTTCAATAACATTAATACCATTCACTTGGAATTGTTTCTTCCGAAAGTGCATCGATGCTCATTGCCATTAATATGAAAAGTGACCTTGCTTTTATTGCAATCAATAACAGCCCCTACAGTGTTCAAGAAGGGTCTACCAAGGATAATCAACATGTTGTCGTCCTCGAGCATCTCAAGTATAACAAAGTCAGTCAAAATAGTAACATCAGCAACAACAACGGGCACATCCTCACAGATACCGATAGGTATGGCAGTTGATTTGTCAGCCATTTGCAAAGATATTTTAGTCTCTATGAGTTTATTCAAGTCAAGTATTTTATATAAAGAGAAAGGCATAACACTAACACCAACTCCTAAATCACACAAAGCAGTTTTCACATAATTCTTTTTCATAGAGCAAGGTATAGTTGGTATTCCCGGATATCCAAGTTTTTTAGGTACTCCATCTTTAAAAGTGTAATTATCAAGCATAGTGGAGATTTCAGCTTCCGGTATTTTCCGCTTATTTGTGATGATGTCTTTCATATACTTTGCATAAGGAGGCATTTTTAGGATATCAGTCAAGAGAGTATGCAAAAATACTGGCCTCAACATTTCAGCAAAGCGTTCAAATTCTTCATCATCATTCTTCTTAGTTGGCTTAGGTGGAAAAGGTATAGGTTTTTGAACCCACGGTTCTCTTTCTTTACCATGTTTTCTAGCAGCAAAGTCTCTTTTGTCATATCTTTTATTATTAGCTTGTGGGTTATCAAGATCAACATGTGGTTCCATCTCAACATCATTATCTGGTTCTTTATCATTGGTTGGTTGAGAGTCTTCATGAACCACATCATTAACTTTTTCATTATCAGTAGGTGACTGTTCATTGCTAGATTGAGTTTCAGCATCAGAGATAGAAATTTCATTATCATTATCAGGAGGTTTCTCTATTTCAGGTTCACTAGAAGCATGTGAAGTCCTATCATTTTTCTTTTTCTTTTTCTTTTTAGAAGGACTAGGTGCACTAGTGTTGGCTCTTTCTGAATATTGTTCAATTCTTTTAGGGTGTCCCTCGGGATAAAGTGGTTCCTGAGTCATTTTACCTCCTCTAGTTGCAACTCTAACAACAAAGTCATGCATATTATGATCCATTTCATCAAGTAATTCTCTTTGATATTTAGCAACTTGTTCTAACTGAGTTTGAACCATAGAATCATGTTTTCCAACACCTCTAACATCATTTGAGATTCTAAATAACAATTCACTCAAGCGAGCAATCATATCAGAATTATATTTCAATTGTTTCATAACATTTGCATTGAAGTGATCTTGTTTTCTAATATAGTTTTCAAACTCATAAAGGCATTGACTAGGATGCATATTGTGAGGATTATCACTATCATTAAACTTATTAAGAGAATTTACCTCTACCACCTTAGGCGGTGGTGGTGTATTAAGCCCATGTATTTCTTCAATAGGAGGTAAAATTTTAACATGCTCAGCTTTAATACCTTTTTCCTTCATAGATTTCTTTGCCTCTTGTATATATTTAGGACTGAGATATAATATACCCCTCTTCTTCAGAATGGGTTTAGCCAGTGGTTTAGGAATAGTCCAATCATCATAGTTTTTCAATATGTTATTCAATAATTCCTCAGCTTGCCCAATAGTTCATTCCCTGAAAACGCAACCAACACAACTATCTAGGAAGTCCCTAGAAGCATCGGTTAGTCCATTACAGAAAATATCAAGTATTTCATTTTTCTTAAGAGGATGATCAGGCAAAGCATTAAGTAACTGGAAAAGCCTCCCCCAAGCTTGTGGGAGACTCTCTTCTTTAGTTTGCACAAAGTTAAATATTTCCTGTAAGGCAGCTTGTTTCTTATGAGCAGGAAAATATTTTTTAGAGAAGTAATCAATCATATCCTGGGGACTACACACACAACCAGGAGCAAGAGTGTTGTACCAAGTTTTAGCATCACCCTTTAATGAGAAAGGAAATAATTTGAGAATAAAGTAGTAGCGGGTTTTCTCATCATGAGTAAAAAGGGTGGCTATATCATTCAACTTGGTAAGATGTGCCACAACAGTTTCAGTTTCATAACCATGGAAAGGATCAGATTCAACCAAAGTAATTAACTCTGGGTCGACAGAGAATTCATAATCCTTACCATCAATAAAGATAGGTGAAGCAACAAACTTAGGATCACATTTCATTCTAGCATTCAGAGATTTTTCCTTATACTTGCATAGTAATTTCTATAGATCATCTCTATCATTGCAAGCAATAATTTCTCTAGTTGTTTCTTAACTCATAACATAACCTTCTGATACCTTAGGCAATTCATATCTAGGAAGGCTAGTTCTAGTAGGTGTTTCAGGAGATTCAGTTTCAAGCTCATCATCAGATTCAACAACATCATGTTGTATAACTCTAGCAATTTGTTTATCAAGAAATTCACCTAGTGGCACATCATCATTATCAAGCAAGGTACTAGCATCATCATAAGCATCATTCATAGTAGAAGTAGCATCATCAATAACTTCCGACATATCAGAATTAATAGCATGTGGTGGTGTTGCAAGTTTATTCATAACAGAAGGTGAATCTAAAGCAGAACTGGATGGCAGTTCCTTACCTCCCCTCGTCCCTGAGGGGAATATCTTGGTCTTAGGATCCTTCAAATTCTTCATAGTGATAATATGATAATAATCCCAAGTGACTCAATAAATATAGATATGCTCCCCGAGAACGGCGCCCGGAAAAGGTCTTGATAACCCACAAGTATAGGGGATCGCAACAGTTTTCAAGGGTAGAGTATTCAACCCAAATTTATAGATTCGACACAATGGGAGCCAAAGAATATTTGAAGGTATTAGCAGCTGAGTTGTCAATTCAACCACACCTGGAGATTAATTATCTACGGCAAAGTGATCAGTAGCAAAGTAGTTTGATAGTTTTGATAGTAGTGACAACAGCAATAGTAACAGCAATAGTGATAACATCAATTTTGTAGCAAGTGTAACAGTGATGATAGCAGTAGTAACTTAGAAGAAACAATATGGAAAAGTTCGTAGGCATTAGATCAATGACTTGTTGGATGATATTCATCATTTGAAAGTTATAACCTAGGGTGACATAGCACTAGCTCCAATTCATCGATATAATGTAGGCATGTATTTCGTAAATAGTCATACGTGCTTTATTAAAAGAACTTGCATGACATCTTTTATCCTACCCTCCCGTGGAAGCGGGGTCCATATTGGAAACTAAGGGATATTAAGGCCTCCTTTTAATAGAGAACCGGAACAAAGCATTAACACATAGTGAATACATGAACTCCTCAAACTACGGTCATCACCGGGAGTGGGCCCGGTTGTTGTCACTCCGGGGTTGCCGGATCATAACATGTAGTAGGTGACTATAACTTGCAAGATCGGATCTAGAACATGGATATAATTATGATAACATAAACGGTTCAGATCTGAAATCATGGCACCTGGGCCCAAAGTTTCAAGCATTAAGCATGGAAAAGTCATAGCAACATCAATCTAAGAACATAGTGGATACTAGGGATCAAGCCCTAACAAAACTAACTCAATTACATGATGAATCTCATCCAACTCCTCACTGACCAGCGAGCCTACAAAGGAATTACTCACTCTCGTTAGGGAGCATCATGGAATTGGTGATGGAGAATGGTTGGTGATGACGAAGAACGAAGATCCCCCTCTTCGGAGCCCCAAACGGACTCCAGATTTGCCCTCCCGAGGAAGAACTGGTCTTGGTGGCGGCTCCGTCTCGTGGATCGCGACAATTCTTTCTCCTTGATTTTTCTCCAAAAATAGGAATTTATAGCGTTGGTTTCAGGGTCAGTGGGGCCACCAGGTGGGGACAACCCACCTGGGCGCACCAGGAGAGGGGGGCGTACCCTGGTGCGTTGTGCCCACTCAGGGGCCCCTCTCTGGTAGGTCTTGGCTCCAAAAATTCTTATATATTATATAAATATTCCTTGCAAAGTTTCGGTCCATTCCAAGAACCTTTATTTCTGCACAAAAACAACACCATGGTAGTTCTGCTGAAAACGTCAGTCTGGGGTTAGTTTTATTAAAATCATGCAAATTAGAGTTCAAAACAAGAGGAAAAGCGTTAGGAAAAGTAGATACGTTGGAGACATATCAGGAGCCAGCCGCTCGCAGCCGAGTTTTATGCCGGACTGCTTCCGAGGTGATGCACCACCTTGGGCTTGGGCTTACTATTTGCGGATTTTATTTCCGATTGATGCAATTTATTTACTGTCGAGATATATAGCCAGTAGCCCTCAAGGTGTGTGTCGGCCTAAAATCCGAGATGCACATTAGAGGAGATAGTGATCGGCAGACGGGCCCTTGAGAGAGGGTTTTGAGAAGTCGCCATAATATATTAGCTTGATACCGGATAAGTCCCAGATGGTACCTATTGTTGTCCGAAGATGCGATTTCCCATAGTTCGGTCAAGCCGAACACTGAGCACTTTGAATTTTCTGTATTGAATAAGCAATTCAGTAGCCTTTAAGACACTGGTCGGGTGGCAACACCAGATCAGGGGATCAATGTGCCCCTTTAATATTAGTAAATGATAATCCCGAAGCCCAGTAGCCCCCGAGCTTTAATGTGGGCACGGGTGGCCGAATTAAGGATCGATATCCGGAGTAAAATCACAAATTATGCGTAATGATTCTATGTATCCAAGGACTCTACATTATTAATGCTCGAATTCGCATTGTACAAAACTCTGATGACCGACCATCGGCTTCAACCTCCTCAGCTAGTAGCTAGGGAGTGTTTGCCCAACTTTATAAAGCCTTTATAATGGCAAAGATTTATGACAAACAAGGCAATCCGGCCATATGGTTTTATAAACAAAGGTACACTGAGAGATATGTTATATTACTTTCTAACATAAGAAACATCTTCCAAAGAAAATAGTCCCGCTATAGGTTCCTTTCTTTGGGTTGTCATGCTGATCATGATCAAGAAACCTCACCTCCAATCAATGTGGGAGGAAAATATTGAGGATTTAGTGTGGGGAAAGTTCCCGAACTCTATGGTCTTAATGAACCAAAATTTTCACTTCCGTCGTTGCCGACCAATTATATTCTTAAGATAGCTAGCTTTGGGCTTCACCCAGTCCGAGGTACTAATCCGGATGACCTGATAATAACAATCATAGAGGTGCTCCCTTTACCCCCTAGCCGAACAATCGGGAAGATAGGGTTAAACACAGGAGCCAGGCAACCCAGCTTGGCCAAAATCTTAAGTCAAATTTGATGCGTATTTATGGCTTTATAACGATACTTACGGAAGGCAGGGCTTGTATACTGAATACAAACACTAATGATATATGTTTATTTTGCCTCTGTTGTGACCATTTATCAGTTGAAAGTGGCCCATCGTCGGCTTCTACCCCTTTGTAGATACTACGCAGGGTGTTTCCGCAGTAACAAGACAACCCTTAGCCGACGTCTCGGTGCCTGGAGGAGGTTGTGTGTAACACCCCGGATATGATTTACCTAATATGTAATCCAACTCTTGCTATTTCCGGCGTTAAGTTATTTTATTTTCTCGGGTTCGGGTTTTGTCTCCGTGTGTTGTTATCGTTGTCATGCATCTCATATCATGTCATCATGTGCATTGCATTTGCATACGTGTTCGTCTCATGCATTCGAGCATTTTCCCCGTTGTCCGTTTTGCATTCCGGCGCTCCGTTTTCCTCCGGTGGTCATTTCTACCTTTCTTTCGTGTGTGGGGATTAAACATTTCCGGATTGGACTGAGACTTGCCAAGTGGCCTTGGTTTACTACCGGTAGACCGCCTGTCAAGTTTCGTACCATTTGGACTTTGTTTGATGCTCCAACGGTTAACCGAGGGACCGAAAAGGCCTCGTGTGTGTTGCAGCCCAACACCCCTCCAAGTTGGCCCAAAACCCACCAAAACCCTCTCCATCATCTAGAGCGTTCGATCACGATCGCGTGGCCGAAAACCGCACCTCATTTGGACTCTCCTAGCTCCTCCTATGCCTATTTAAAGACCCCCCGAAAATCTCCTTCTCCTTCCCCCCGAAAACCCTAGATCCGTCTCCACCCGCCGCCGCCAGACAAAATCGCCGGGCCGGACATTGTCCGACCCGTGCCGCCACCGCCACATGTCGCTCGCCCGTTGGACCGCGCCGCCGCCCCACTTCGTCGTCGACGCTGGCCCGGGAGGCCCAGGAGGGGCCCCCGAGGCCCATCTTCACCCGCCGCCGCCCAGGGCCATCTTCCTCGAGGCCCGGCTCCTCCTCCGCCGAGGCGCGCCGCCCATCGTCCGCTTTTAGAGGTCACGTGCAACAAGTGCCAACAGAAGGGTCACTATGCCAACAAGTGCTTCAATCAGAGGCGTCTCCCTCCTCCTCCTCCTGTGAGATCGGCAAGTACAGCTGTGGTCAAGCATAACCCCAAGCACGCCAAGGTCAACATGCTGAATGTAGCTTAGGCAGAGGACTCGTCAGATGTCATCATGGGTAACCTTCCTGTTAACGATATTCCAGCAAAAGTACTTTTTGATTCTGGTGCATCGCATTCCTTCATGTCATTCCCATTTGCATCGGAGAACAATTTTAGTACTAAGGCATTACCTAGAGCTATGCAAGTCGTCTCTCCGGCTAAGCGTCTGAGTTCTAGTATGATGATTCCGGATATTTCTATCATGATGGGTGATATCAAGTTTCTGGCTTCTCCAATGGTTCTTGGTAATTCGGATATTGATCTTATTCTCGGGATGGATTGGCTTTCTAAGCACAAGGCTCAGCTTGATTGTGCAGCTAGGAAGATTCAATTGACTCATTCGTCTGAGGATGTAATTGTCTTTGCTGCTCGGGATAATACAATTCGTCTGTTTTCTCTCAATGAGAAGGGTGAACTGGATGCTATCTCGCAAATTCCAGTCGTTTGCGAATATCAAGACGTCTTTCCAGAAGAGCTTCCAGGAATGCCTCCGCACCGGCCAGTTGAATTCGTCATCGATCTTGAGCCTGGCACGGAACCAGTGTGCAAGCGTCCTGACAAGCTCGGACCTGAAGAGTTGAAGGAGCTGAAGAAGCAACTCGATATTCAAGAGAGAATGGGCCTCATCCGACCTAGTTCTTCTTCGTGGGGTTGTGGTGTTCTTTTTGTGAAGAACAAGGATGGAACGGACCGACTTTGTGTTGATTACCGTCCATTGAACAAGAATACCATCAAGAACAAATACCCACTTCCCAACATCAATGAGTTGTTCGAACAACTCAAAGGTTCCCAAGTATTCTCCAAGCTTGATCTCCGTATGGGTTATCGCCAGATTCGAATCCGTGAGCAAGATATTCCCAAGACGGCTTTCAGGACAAGCTATGGTTCATATGAATACACTGTCATGTCTTTTGGCCTCGTCAACGCTCCTCCGACTTTCTCTCGCATGATGAACTTCATCTTGAACGCCTACACCAATGACTTCGTTTTGGTCTATCTCGACGACATTCTAGTTTTCTCAAAGAACAAGGAAGATCATGCCAAACACTTGCGTTTGGTGCTTGATAAGCTCAGGGAACACCAGTTCTACGCCAAGTTCTCCAAGTGCGAATTTTGGCTCGATGAGTTCTTTATCTTGGGCATATCATCTCTGCCAAGGGCATTGCGGTGAATCCTGAGAAGGTGTCTGCAATTGTGAATTGGGAAGCACCTCAGAAAGTGAAGCAACTCCGTAGCTTCCTCGGTCTCGCAAGCTACTGTCGAAGATTCGTTGACAACTTTTCTAAGATCGCGAAGCCTCTCTCAAATCTTCTCCAGAAGCACGTCAAGTACGTTTGGTCTCCGGAATGTGACATCTCTTTCAACACTTTGAAAGAGAAATTGGTCACTGCTCCAGTTCTGACTCCTCCTGATGAATCCAAACCGTACGAGGTCTTTTGTGATGCCTCTCTCCAAGGTCTTGGCGCAGTGTTGATGCAAGAGAAGAAAGTTGTGGCTTATACCTCTCGCCAGTTGGAGCCCAACAAGAAGAACTACCCCACTCATGACCTCGAGTTGGCGGCAGTTATGCATGCTCTTTTGACTTGGAGACATCCCTTATTGGGAAGAAAAGTGGACATTTTCACTGACCACAAGAGTCTCAAGTACATCTTCACTCAGCCTAATCTCAACCTCAGGCAGACTTGATGGGTCGAAATGATTCAAGAGTATAATCCGAGTATCGAGTATACTCCAGGCAAGGCCAATGTGATTGCTGACGCATTGAGCAGGAAGGTTTATTGCAACAGTCTGATTCTCAAGCCTTATCAACCCGAGCTTTGTGAAGCTTTCTGCAAACTTAATCTGCAAGTTATTCCTCAAGGTTTCCTCGCCAACCTTTAAGTCTCTCCTACCTTGGAAGACCAGATTCACCAAGCTCAACTTCTCGATGCTATGGTGAAAAAGGCGAAGATTGGGATTGCCAAGAGTCAACCCAAGTACAAGTGCTACCGCCTTGATGACAAGGATACTCTCTTCTTCAAGGATCTTATTGTTGTGCCCAAAGGTGACCTTCGTAAAGTGATCATGAATGAGGCTCACAATTCTCTCCTCTCCATCCACCCTGGGAGCACGAAGATGTATCAGGACCTCAAGCAGGCTTATTGGTTGACTCGAATGAAGTGCGAGATTGCTCAGTTCATGAATGAATGTGATGTCTGCAGAAGAGTGAAGGCAGAACACCAAAGGCCAGCGGGTCTCCTCCAACCTCTTGCCATTCCAGAATGGAAGTTTGACCACATTGAGATGGACTTCGTGACTGGGTTTCCAAAGTCCAAGCGTGGCAATGATGCTATATTCGTTGTCATCGACAAACTCAATAAAGTGTCTCACTTTCTGCCTATCAAAGAGTCAATCACTGCAGCTCAATTGGCGGAACTCTATACCTCTCGGATTGTATCTCTGCACGGTATTCCACAAGTGACCTCTTCAGACCGTGGCAGCATCTTTACCTCCAAGTTTTGGGATTCTTTTCAGAAGGCCATGGGCACCAACATCCGCTTCAGCACAGCTTTCCATCCTCAAACTAGCGGTCAAGTCGAGCGTGTCAACCAGATTCTTGAAGATATGCTCAGGGCTTGTGTGATCTCCTTCGGCATGAAGTGGGAGGATTGTCTTCCATATGTTGAATTCTCCTACAACAACAGTTTTCAAGCATGTTCGGGCAAGGCCCCATTTGAAATTCTGTATGGCACGAAGTGCCGTACCCCTCTCAACTGGTCTGAAACCGGTGAACGACAGCTTCTCGGCAATGACTTAATCACAGAGGCAGAGGAAATGTGTAAAGTCATTCGAGATAACCTCAAAGCAGCCCAATCCCGCCAGAAGAGCTACTATGATAGTAAGCACCTTGATTTGGCTTTCGAGATCGGAGATCATGTTTACCTCCGTGTCTCTCCTATGAAAGGTACTCGTCGCTTCGGTATCAAAGGGAAACTTGCCCCTAGATATGTGGGACCTTTCAAGATCGTCAGCAAGAGAGGCGATCTCGCCTATCAACTCGAGCTTGCTTCAAACTTTGCAAATGTTCATGACGTGTTCCATGTCTCTCAGCTTCAAAAGTGCTTCAAGACTCCTGATCGCACCGTCAACTTCGAGGACATTGAGCTCCAAGAAGATCTCTCTTATTGTGAGCACCCCGTTGCTATTCTTGAAGAGACTGAACACAAGACTCGCAACAAGTCAATCAAATTCCTCAAAGTCAAGTGGTCACACCATTCCGACCGTGAAGCTACCTGGGAAGGAGAGGATCACCTCCGTTCTGAGTACCCGGCGTTCTTTCAGTCCTAGATCTCGGGACAAGATCCTTTCGTAGTGGTGGAGTGTTGTAACACCCCGGATATGATTTACCTAATATGTAATCCAACTCTTGCCGTTTCTGGCGTTAAGTTATTTTATTTTCTCGGGTTCGGGTTTTTGTCTCCGTGTGTTGTTATCGTTGTCATGCATCTCATATCATGTCATCATGTGCATTGCATTTGCATACGTGTTCGTCTCATGCATTCGAGCATTTTCCCCATTGTCCGTTTTGCATTCCGGCGCTCCTTTTTCCTCCAGTGGTCATTTCTACCTTTCTTTCGTGTGTAGGGATTAAACATTTCCGGATTGGACCGAGACTTGCCAAGAGGCCTTGGTTTACTACCGGTAGACCACCTGTCAAGTTTCGTACCATTTGGACTTCGTTTGATGCTCCAACGGTTAACCGAGGGACCGAAAAGGCCTCGTGTGTGTTGCAGCCCAACACCCCTCCAAGTTGGCCCAAAACCCACCAAAACCTTCTCCATTATCTAGAGCGTTCGATCACGATCGCGTGGCCGAAAACCGCACCTCATTTGGACTCTCCTAGCTCCTCCTATGCCTATTTAAAGACCCCCCGAAAATCTCCTTCTCCTTCCCCCCGAAAACCCTAGATCCGTCTCCACCCGCCGCCGCCGGACAAAATCGCCGGGCCGGACATTGTCCGACCCACGCCGCCACCGCCACGTGTCGCTAGCCCGTTGGACCGCGCCACCACCCCACTTCGTCGTCGCCGCCGGCCCGGGAGGCCCAGGAGGGGCCCCCGAGGCCCGTCTTCACCCGCCGCCGCCCGGGGCCATCTTCCCCGAGGCCCGGATCCTCCTCCGCTGAGGCACGCCGCCCACCGGCCGCCCTCCTCTGCGCCGGCCTGCCGCGCCGCCGTCGCCTGGTCTCCACCGCGCCAGCGCGCGCCTCCCCGCCGCCCAACGCCGCCCCGGCGAGCTCCGCCGACGCCGGTGAGCTCCGGCCACCACCCCAAGACCGGAAAGTCCAGCCACCGCCATGGCCATCTCCGGCGAACCTCGGGAAGCGCGCGTGAACAATAACTGGATCTAGATCTGGAATTTGGATTGGTTGACTTTTTGCCCGAAACCCTAATTATTTTGGCTATGTTCATCGCATCGTAACTCCTCATCCGTAGCTCCATTTTGGGCATATAGCATATCAAAATGTTTGCCTCAGAGAGCACATCATTTCATCTCATTGCATCATTTTCATTTGAGTTCATCTTGATGCCCGAAATGCTATTATAAGAATGCTATTTGAGATAATTGTCAGATCTGCTGCTTCAATTAGATATTTGTCATTTTTGCCATGATTATTGTGTGCATGTTATGCCCACGAGCTCTACATGATTATTGTGTGCAACCCATGTATTTTTGTGATGTGTGTGGTGACTAGCACAAGCTTGCAAAGTGGTGCATTCATTAATGCTGATTTCAGGGACTTAGCATTTCCACCAAGTCCTTGGACTGTTTATCTCATTATGCCATATGTTCATGTTGTTTCCTAGTGATCCATGCCTCTTTTGAGGATGATAAGTAAGGATGTTTTGTTAATCTTGTAGTGCTCTATCCATCCATGTCTTTGTTTGCAATTATGGAGCACCCTAGCTTGAGTCAATCGAGCTCTACTTTTGCTATTTCATGAATGTGGGCAGATTGTCTACTTGTTAGCGATTTTGCCGAGGATGTTGTACTTGATCCGTGTATGATATGTTATTGTTCTTGCCATGTCTAGCTTGTATTTTGTGTATTCTTGATGGGTGTATGCTTAGTTTGTCATGACTTTCTCTGTAGTGAGTGCATCGAGCTCGTAAACATGCCTACTTGATATCTGATTTGCATGCTCCAGTTTTTCACTAAGTCTGTGATCTGTTTATGTTTTTGCCATGTTCACATGCTTGTAAATGTATTTTCTGATCCCTTTTGGCTCAAGGTCACTAAGGGACTTTTGTTAAGCTCTTTGAGTAGCTCCATTACATGCTTTACATTGCCATGTTCAGGTCCTGTAGCATATAGTTTTCATGCTCCGAAGTGTGCTATCTGATCTGAAATTCCAGACAAGTGTTAATTTCACTAAGTCTGAGATCTGTTTGCCAAATGCATTTTTGCCATGCTTGTTTGAACCTATTAATGGATGAGTTGGCTGTAGCTCAGTGTTCCTATTTTGTTAAGAATCATGAATGGATCCCTGCCATGTATTTTGTTGCCATGTTTGAGTGATGTAGCATGTTCATCTTGTTGCATTTAGATGGCTACTTGCTGTAAATCGCAGACCGGTGTCATATTTGAATTGCTTGCCATTTCCAAACCGTAACTCCGATTCCGGTGATCTTTATATCGTTTTCAAGCGATTTCATCTCACCTTTCCAGTGGTACACTTGGATTTCCATGTTGAGGCCAGGTTCATTCATTCCTTGTCAAATCTTGCATATGCATCACATATCGCATCCCGCATAGCATACCATGTTTGCATCATGTTGTTTGAGTTTGCGCGTGGTTGATTGTGTCCTTGTTGCTTGTTTGTCTTGTTTGGGTAGAGCCGGGAGACGAGTTCGCTAACGAGGAGCCCGTTGAGTTTGCTTTCGAGGATCCAGTCAACTCTGACAACTTTGCAGGCAAGATGATCATACCCTCGAAATCACTACTATCTTTGCTTTGCTAGATGCTCGCTCTTTTGCTATGCCTATGCTACGATGCCTACCAATTTCTTATCATGCCTCCCAAATTTCCATGTCAAACCTCTAACCCACCATGTCCTAGCAAACCGTTGATTGGCTATGTTACCGCTTTGCTCAGCCCCTCTTATAGCGTTGCTAGTTGCAGGTGAAGATTGGAGACCGTTCCTTGTTGGAACATTATTTACTTGTTGGGATATCATTATATTGCCATGTTATCTTAATGCATCTATATACTTGGTAAAGGGTCGAAGGCTCGGCCTCTTGCCTAGTATTTTGTTCCACTCTCGCCGCCCTAGTTTCCGTCATATCGGTGTTATGTTCCCGGATTTTGCGTTCCTTACGCTGTTGGGTTATAATGGGAACCCCTTGACAGTTCGACATGAATAAAGCTTTTCCAGCAATGCCCAATCTTGGTTTTACCATTTGCCACCTAGCCTCTTTTTCCCTTGGGTTTCCGGAGCCCAAGGGTCATCTTATTTTAAGCCCCCCTGGGCCAGTGCTCCTCTGAGTGTTGGTCCGACCGAGCTGCCTACGGGGCCACCTTGGGGAAACATGAGGGTTGGTTTTACTTGTAGCTAGTCTCATCTGAGTGTGCCCTGAGAACGAGATATGTGCAGCTCCTATTAGGATTTGTCGGCACATTCGGGCGGTGTTGCTGGATTTTTTTAACTTGTCGAAGTGTCTTGTAGAACTGGGATACCGAGTCTGATCGGAATGTCTCGAGAGGAGGTCTATTCCTTCGTTGACCGTGAGAGCTTGTCATGGGCTAAGTTGGGACTCCCCTGCAGGGATTTGAACTTTCGAAAGCCGTGCCCGCGGTTATGGGCAGATGGGAATTTTTTAATGTCCGGTTGTAGATAACTTGAACCTTAACTTAGTTAAAATGAATCAATTGTGTGAGTTACCGTGATGGTCTCTTCTCGGCGGAGTCCGGGAAGTGAACACGGTGTTGGAGTAATGCTTGTGCAGGTTGTTCTCTAGTTACTCGTTGTAGGATCTAGAAGTGGGTGTGTCTAGAGGGGGGGATTAGACACTTAATGCTAAAGTTGCAATTTTTAAGCTTTTTCGGTTTAAGTGGAGTTTAGGCACAATTTCAACATACATAATACATTTCAAGCAAGCATGCAAAGAGTATATGAGTAGCGGAATGTAAAGCATGCAACTTGCAAGAATGTAAGGGAAAGGGTTTGGAGAGTTCAAATGCAATTGGAGACACGGATGTTTTTCCCGTGGTTCGGATAGGTGGTGCTATCCTACATCCACGTTGATGGAGACTTCAACCCACGAAGGGTAACGGTTGCGCGAGTCCACAAAGGGCTGCACCCACAAAGGGTCACGGTTGCGCGAGTCCACACAGGGCTCCACCCACGAAGGGTCCATGAAGACGCAACCACCCACAAAGTGTCCACGAAGAAGCAACCTTGTCTATCCCACCATGGCCATCGCCCACACAGGACTTGCCTCACTAGCGGTAGATCTTCACGAAGTAGGCGATCTCCTTGCCCTTACAAACTCCTTGGTTCAACTCCACAATCTTGTCGGAGGCTCCCAAGTGACACCTAGCCAATCTAGGAGACACCACTCTCCAAGAAGTAACAAATGGTGTGTAGGTAATGAACTCCTTCCTCTTGTGCTTCAAATGATAGTCTCCCAAACACTCAACTCTCTCTCATAGGATTTGGATTTGGTGGAAAGAAGATTTGAGTGGAAAGCAACTTGGGAAGGCTAGAGATCAAGATTCATATGGTAGGAATGGAATATCTTGGTCTCAACACATGAGTAGGTGGTTCTCTCTCAGAACATATGAGTTGGAATGGTGTATGTGTTCTGATTGCTCTCTCCATGAATGAAGAGGAGGTGGAGGGGTATATATAGCCTCCACACAAAATCCAACCGTTACACACAGTTTTCCAATCTCGGTGGGACCGAATCAACAAACTCGGTCGGACCGGAAAGGTAAACCTAGTGACCATTAGAGATTTTCGGTGGGACAGACACGCATCTCGGTAGGACCGATATGGTTAGGGTTTGGGCATAACGTAATCTCGGTGAGACCGATTACACAAACTCGGTGGGACCGATTTGACAAACTCGGTGGGACCGATTTGGGTAATAAGTGAAACTGAGATTTGGTCAAGCAAACTCGGTGGGACCGATTGCATATCTCGGTGGGACCGAGAATATTGCAATGGGTAACAGAGAGTTTGCAAGCCCATCTCGGTGAGACCGAGATCCCATCGGTGAGACCGAACTGATTAGGGTTTGGCAGTGGCTTATGACAGGTGAAACTCGGTGGCGCCGGATAGGAAGGATCGGTAGGACTGAGTTTGGCTTAGGGTTTAGGTCATATGTGGATATTGGAAAGTAGTTGAGGGTTTTGGAGCATATCATTAAGCACATGAAGCAAGAGGCTCATTAAGCAACACCTCATCCCTCCTTGATAGTATTGGCTTTTCCTATGGACTCAATGTGATCTTGGATCACTAAAATATAAAATGAAGAGTCTTGAGCTTGAAGCTTTAGCCAATCCTTTGTCCTTAGCATCTTGAAGGAGTTCCCACAACCTTTAGTCCATGCCACTGCATTGTTGAACTTATCTGAAACATGCTAGATAGAAATGTTAGTCCAACAAGAGATATGTTGTCATCAATTATCAAAACCACCTAGGGAGCACTTGTGCTTTCACTCATTCGTGCTTTGCCTCCTCTTCTCGCTCTCTTTTGCGAACAGGTTAGCCACCATATATGCTAGTCGCTTGCTACAGCTCCACTTATTTTCCCTTGCCTCACATATAAGCTTAAATAGTCTTGATCGCGAGGGTGCGAGATTGCTGAGTCCCTGTGGCTCACAAATTACTTCCAAACCAGATGCAGGGCCTGATGATTCCGTTCCAGATGATGCGCTTGAGCTCAAGTGGGAGTTCGACGAGGACTCACGCCGATACTATGTGTCTTTCCCTGATGATCAGTAGTGGAGCCCAGTTGGGGCGATCGGGACCGTATCGCATGTTGGGTTATCTTTTATTTTGGCCCCGTAGTCGGGCCATGACTGTTTGAATGTTGTAATGCTATTTATGTACCTTTGATTGACGTGGCGAGTGTAAGCCACGTGTCGCTCGCTCGTTGGACCGCGCCGCCGTCCCACTTCGTCGTCGTCGCCGCCGGCCCGGGAGGCCCAGGAGGGGCCCCCGAGGCCCGTCTTCACCCGCCGCCGCCCGGGGCCATCTTCCCCGAGGCCCGGCTCCTCCTCCGCCGAGGCGTGCCGCCCGCCGGCCGCCCTCCTCCGCGCCGGCCCACCGCGCTGCCGCGCCGGCTCGCCGCGCCACCGTCGTCCGGTCTCCACCGCGCCAGCGCACGCCTCCCCGCCGCCCACCACCGCCCCGGCGAGCTCCGCCGGCGCCGGTGAGCTCCGGCCACCACCCCAATACCGGCAAGTCCGGCCACCGCCGCGGCCATCTCCGGCGAACCTCGAGAAGCGCACGTGAATAGTAACCGGATCTAGATCTGGAATTTGGATCGGTTGACTTTTTGCCTGAAACCCTAATTATTTTGGCTATGTTCATCGCATCGTAACTCCTCATCCGTAGCTCCGTTTTGGGCATATAGCATATCAAAATGTTCGTCTCAGAGAGCACACCATTTCATCTCATCGCATCATTTTCATTTGAGTTGATCTTGATGCCCGAAATGCTGTTAGAAGAATGCTATTTGAGATAATTGTCAGATCTGCTGCTCCAGTTAGATATTTGTCATTTTTGCCATGATTATTGTGTGCATGATATGCCCATGAGCTCTACATGTGTTTTGTTATATGTTTTTCCATCTTTCCAGAGGTGCAACCCATGTATTTTTGTGATGTGTGTGGTGACAAACACAAGCTTGCAAAGTGGTGCATTCATTAATGCTGATTTCAGGGACTTAGCATTTCCACTAAGTCCTTGGACTGTTTATCTCATTATGCCATATGTTCATGTTGTTTCCTAGTGATCCGTGCCTCTTTTGACGATAATCAGTAAGGATGTTTTGTTAATCTTGTAGTGCTCTATCCATTCATGTCTTTGTTTGGAATTATGGAGCACCCTAGCTTGAGTCAATCGAGCTCGACTTTTGCTATTTCGTGAATCTAGGCAGATTGTCTACTTGTTAGCGATTTTGCCGAGGATGTTGTAGTTGATCCGTGCATGCTATGTTATTGTTCTTGCCATGTCTAGCTTGTATTTTGTGTATTCTGGATGGGTGTATGCTTGGTTTGTCATGACTTGCTCTGTAGTGAGTGCATTGAGCTCGTAAACATGCCTACTTGATATCTGATTTGCATGCTCCAGTTTTTTCACCAAGTCTGTGATCTGTTTATGTTTTTGCCATGTTCACATGCTTGCAAATTTATTTTCTGATCCCTTTTGGCTCAAGATCACTAAGGGACTTTTGTTAAGCTATTTCGGTAGCTCCATGCCATGCTTTACTTTGTCATGTTCAGGTCCTGTAGCATATAGTTTTCATGATCCGAAGTGTGCTATCTGATCTGAAATTCCAGACAAGTGTTAATTTCACTAAGTCTGAGATCTGTTTGCCAAATGCATTTTTGCCATGCTTGTTTGAACCTGTTAATGGATGAGTTGGTCGTAGCTCAGTGTTCCTCTTTTTTAAGCATCATGAATGGATCCCTGCCATGTATTTTGTTTCCATGTTTGAGTGCTGTAGCATGTTCATCTTGTTGCATTTAGATGGCTACTTGCTGTAAATCGCAGACCGGTGTCATATTTGAATTGCTTGCCATTTCCAAACCGTAACTCCGATTCCGGTGATCTTTATATCGTTTTCAAGCGATTTCATCTCACCTTTCCAGTGGTACACTTGGATTTCCATGTTGAGGCCAGGTTCATTCATTCCTTGTCAAATCTTGCATATGCATCACATATCTCGCATCCCGCATAGCATACCATTTGCATCATGTTGTTTGAGTTTGCACGTGGTTGATTGTGTCCTTGTTGCTTGTTTGTCTTGTTTGGGTAGAGCCGGGAGACGAGTTCGCTAACGAGGAGCCCGTTGAGTTTGCTTTCGAGGATCCAGTCAACTCTGACAACTTTGCAGGCAAGATGATCATACCCTCGAAATCACTACTATCTTTGCTTGCTAGATGCTCGCTCTTTTGCTATGCCTATGTATGCTACGATGCCTACCAATTGCTTATCATGCCTCCCAAATTTCCATGTCAAACCTCTAACCCACCATGTCCTAGCAAACCGTTGATTGGCTATGTTACCGCTTTGCTCAGCCCCTCTTATAGCGTTGCTAGTTGCAGGTGAAGATTGGAGACCGTTCCTTATTGGAACATTATTTACTTGTTGGGATATCATTATATTGCCATGTTATCTTAATGCATCTATATACTTGGTAAAGGGTGGAAGGCTCGGCCTCTCGCCTAGTGTTTTGTTCCACTCTCGCCGCCCTAGTTTCCGTCATATTGGTGTTATGTTCACGGATTTTGCGTTCCTTATGCGGTTGGGTTATAATGGGAACCCCTTGACAGTTCGACTTGAATAAAGCTTTTCCAGCAATGCCCAACCTTGGTTTTACCATTTGCCACCTAGCCTCTTTTTCCCTTGGGTTTCCGGAGCCCGAGGGTCATCTTATTTTAAGCCCCCCTGGGCCAGTGCTCCTCTGAGTGTTGGTCCGACCGAGCTGCCTGCGGGGCCACCTCGGGGAAACTTGAGGGTTGGTTTTACTCGTAGCTAGTCTCATCTGAGTGTGCCCTAAGAACGAGATATGTGCAGCTCCTATCAGGATTTGTCGGCACATTCGGGCGGTGTTGCTGGATTTGTTTTAACTTGTCGAAGTGTCTTGTAGAACCGGGATACCGAGTCTGATCGGAATGTCTCGAGAGGAGGTCTATTCCTTCGTTGACCGTGAGAGCTTGTCATGGGCTAAGTTGGGACTCCCCTGCAGGGATTTGAACTTTTGAAAGCCGTGCCTGCGGTTATGGCCAGATGGGAATTTGTTAATGTCCAATTGTAGATAACTTGAACCTTAACTTAATTAAAATGAATCAACTGTGTGAGTTACCGTGATGGTCTCTTCTCGGCGGAGTCTGGGAAGTGAACACGGTGTTGGAGTAATGCTTGTGCAGGTTGTTCTCTAGTTACTCATTCGCGCTTTGCCTCCTCTTCTCGCTCTCTTTTGCAAACAGGTTAGCCACCATATATGCTAGTCGCTTGCTGCAGCTCCACTTATTTTCCCTTGCCTCACCTATAAGCTTAAATAGTCTTGATCGCGAGGGTGCGAGATTGCTGAGTCCCTGTGGCTCACAGATTACTTCCAAACCAGATGCAGGGCCTGATGATTCTGTTCCAGATGATGCTCTTGAGCTCAAGTGGGAGTTTGACGAGGACTCACGCCGATACTACGTGTCTTTCCCTGATGATCAGTAGTGGAGCCCAGTTGGGGCGATCGGGACCGTGTCGCATGTTGGGTTATCTGTTATTTTGGCGGCGTAGTCGGGCCATGAATGTTTGAATGTTGTAATGCTATTTATGTACCTTTGATTGACGTGGCGAGTGTAAGCCAACTATGTATCTCCCCTTTTATTATCTATATTACATGGGATGTTGATTGCCTAACTTGCGACATTGCTTTCAATGCGGTTATGCCTCTAAGTCATGCCTCGACACGTGGGAGCTATAGCCGCATCGAGGGCGTTACATTGTGTTAGCAGAAACAAGGCAATCCGATATGCAGGCTTTATAACTTTCACTTAGTCATAGGAGCTTTAAACTAGGGAAGCTAGCTACGAGCCCCCGGTTAGTGTTCGGCACCGACCGAAGTTTAGCCATTAATACTTCAGCCAGTGTTATGAAAGGCCCATCATTTAACATGGGGTAATCGGTATCAATCTATAGTTTGACACCGTCATCGGATCGCTGACCAGTTTAGGCCCATTGTGACAATCAGTTTTCGGCTTTCTCCACTGAGGTACTTAACCATTCGAGCTAGAAGCACAATCGCAGTGGTTCTCCTTTTGCACACCTAGCCGAACAAAGCGAAACCTAGGAGGCAAGCACAGGAGCCGGGCAACCCAACCATTGACCGAAGACACAATTTAAAACCGATGCATATATAACAATATCCAAGAATGTTATTGCCGAATATCTAAAGGTGTCTGGCGTTGCACTGCGAGACTTATGTTGGAAGCACAGAAATAGTTTTAAAGTGCCATAGGCTTGGAAAACCAAAAACTTCAGTAAAAACTTTACACCCGAACTAAATCAAGTCATTTGGTGCCAATCCAAAAATTGGTCTTATTTTTGTGCTTCTGTCATGCATTAATATGACACATCCGATCTCAAGACTTCAAGCGGATCAGGCTATGGCTGCAACCTCCTATCCCGAAGGTGGAGTACTGCTCGTTAGGCCAGTTTAGTAAACTAAACTCGAGCGGCATTAGAGCGAAAACAGGCTAACCAACTATTGACCACACGCTCGAGTCGAGAAAGGAGTGGTAGAAAAAGATTTTGCAACGACTAGGATGAAAACAATTATTATAGAACGACTCGTACAAATTTGAGAGCCCCCCAGTTAACTTGGGTAAAGGAAGTTTTTTTAACAAATAACGTTTTGAACAAACTAAGTTTTTTGTTTAACATAAATATAAAGTTTGGGCGAACCTAACAAGAATTAAAAAAACTGAGCATGGAAGCGACTTAGCTGGCTAATGTGCTCGGTGTCGATGCACGACCCGAGCTTACTGCAGGATGAGGTCCCAGCCCCCAAGCTAGTCCTGATGTGGGGGAGCAAAGAGCTTGGCATTCTGAAGTGGTGACATAGCACGACCGATGTGGTGAGGTGGAACCCCTAGTCCGACCGAGGCAACGGAGCAGGCCAGCAGTATGACGCCGAAGTCCCCGGCGTGGGTTAATGAAGTGATGACAAAGCCACCGGTCCAGCCGAGGTGGCATGGTACGTTGGTATGCCGAGGTGACAGCGCTGCCCAACCCCGATCATGTACCTATGCACAGAAATAGTGCAAGCCGAAGATAATAGTAATAATAATAAAAATCCATTGCATAATTAATAATTTATGCAAAGCGAGTAATAAAAGAAATATGACCCGTGTGCCGAACACTCGATGAGGCAGAGCTCTCTCAGCGATGCCGAAATCCCTGAGGCAACCGAACATGTCGGTATGGCAATTCGATCGACAAGGTGATCACGCGAGCCGATTTATTCCGATTGGGACGACGGCATCGGCTTGCCGAAGTGATCACGAAACATAGTCGAAGTCGATTACCTACATGTGTAAAACAGTGCAGTCCAAAAAATAATAATATAAATATATCAAAAATCCTTGCATAATTAGTTTACGCAAATTAATTAAATAGATGTGGCCTCGCATCGAAGCCAATATCAATGCGGGGCATCGGCGTGGAAAAGCCTGAATTCATAGGGCGGTCCTAGTTCCTGATGTGGCGTTCGCCGAATTGCGGGTGGGAAACTAACTGAACCATCACGCTACCATCGTTAATGCGGCCAGCATTTGACAGTCCTGTGTACAGAGGATGGAACAAACTAGAGTAATATTCCTCGGGAAAAATAAGCCCATGCTAGAAAAACATTAGTAGGAATAATAGCATCTGGTTGTTTGTTGTAGCAATCCAAAGAGACACACGCAAGCGTTCATGGATTTGTATCTAGTAATGATACTAGTGCCAGCGCTAGCGGTTCGGCATGGTAGACATCGGTTTGAAGAAGCTACGGCTCGGCCATGCCGATGCTGGTCATAACTTGTGATGCGGTCAATGCCGGATTGATGAAGTGACCGCATGGCGATGTCGGCGCGCCTGACCCATGCAATCCATGAGGCGATGGTGTTGGTGATGATTTAGCCTTTGCAATGCCGAACTCTTATTCGGCTTGCCGAGCTGATGATCCAATAAGGTTAGGCTCGGCTCGATGAAGCGACGATCTGTCTAGCGCAGGTCGGTAGACGTGGAGCAAGGGCTGGGTTGACACCAGCACAACGATGAAGATTACCTCCGAAAGACGCAAAATTTGTGAGCATGTGTTTGGAAATAAAATATAGTACCCAAGAAAATGATTCTTCCAAAAAGGTTGTCCAATATCCCGTTCATGAAGAAAGATGAACTCAGGTCGGATTCGTATTTCCGCAGAAAACAGATCTAAAAAGTGATGCACTAATCGGAAGGTTCCTGGAGTTTGAACGGTCGGATCGAGATAAAATTTTGAGAGGTAGTAGATATGAAAATTCCGCAGAAGATAAACGGTTGGATCTTCCAAATATCCTCTGAGCTAGGCTCTGGAGACCATGCCCTAAACTCGTCCAGATTCCCGTCCAGACTCGACAGGCCTCCGGTATATCAAAAATCGCCGGAGATTCCTCCGTCGGAAGGCGACGAAATTTTATAGGGTTGTTGTATACTCAATTCCGCACAATTCCACCAAAGGGTTCGTCAAATCGACTCCCGAGGAGACGGTGGGAGCAAAAACAAGTCTACTGTGCAGAAAAAACTATGCGATCGCACGATGAGCCCCAAGGCTCCATGAACGACTTTTCCATGGCCTCAGTTGAGATTTGAGCTAATGATGATGAAAGTACCCGTATGATATTGATGATCTGACATGGAGCGCGGTCCTCGGTCCAGCCGAGGTGACCAGTCGAGCCGGCGACAAAGATGCTGACATTGACCATAAAGCTCGGCTCTGATGCGTAGATCGCGCCGGAGACGATCCGAATTCCCATCGCACCATGGCGACTGCCAACAGGCTCTCAATAAAAGCACCAGTGTCGGTGTCAAATCCGACATATCTCGTAGTAGGGGTCCTAAGCTAGGCGTCTTGGAACGATGGTAACATGGACACCGAATTTTACCCAGGTTCGGTCTCTCTCGAAGAGATAATACCCTACGTCCTGCTTTTGATTGTATTCATATGAGGGGTAGTACAGAGTACATGTATCTACTACGAGATTGTTCTAATGAATATTAGATGTTCTATTGACTTGTCTGCCCTCGGTTTATATAACACACCGGAGGCCTAGGTTTTAGAGGAGTCCTTGTCTTGGGCGCCAAGTCTTGTGGAATCTTCCTTATATGTGGCATGGGCTGCCCGAAGTGGCCCATAAGTGAACCCCCATGGGGGTCCTTGGCTCGATCCAACTGGTCGGGAGACTACATGGTGAGTATCCCCTAGTCCAGGACGCCGTTACCTATCACTAGTATGCTATGTATGTATGTTCTGATGCTTTAGCACAAGATGATCCAAGATGATCGAGTATGATACCATATGATATATTGTAATGCACTATGATGCCATGCTATGGCTCTTGCTTACGAGCTTCTTTGTTTTTCTCTTTTTCTTAAAATCTTATTCTCTTTCTCTCTCTCTCTTTGATATGGCCACTATGCGAAATGTACAAACCAAGATAGCAATTGTGTATATGCGGGAACAAACTTTTGGAACACGAGATGATATGATGATACCAAGATGATACCAATATGATATGGTATGTATGCAATGGAAGGGAGGATTGATGATCACTAATGTCCACAAGTAGCGTGGCCCGGCAATACTCAAATGGCTTGTCTCGATAGGCAAGTGACGCAAGAATGGGCTTGGGGTTAACAATACAATGATAAGGGAGAATGTACAATGATGTCATCGAAGTTACCATCCCTTGCTTACGGTGGTGTCAATGGTGAAGTGGTCAATGTCGATGACGAACTCGAGGCGGTGATGAGTGGCGGTGTTCTCGATGTAGAACCATTCCTAGTTAGCCGAAACACCTTAGGAAATGGAAAAACCGCAAACTCAAAATCTCAAATGTCTAATGTCAAATGGTGGTAGCGGGAATGCAGTGGTAGTTGCGTAAGAGTATGGTGGGGCTATACACGGTGTCATAGTTGAAGTCACGGTCCCTAAGTAGCCGAAACACCTTAGGAGACACAAGCCGCAACTCAAACAAGCTCAAACAAAATTGGGTTAAGTTGAGGTGGCGGAAGTGCATGGTGGGCAAGCCTATGCAGGAGTTATAGTGGTGGTTGATTAAGAAGCAACCATCCCTAAGTAGCCGAAACACCTTAGGAGACTCATGTTACTACTCAAGCAACCACAAATGGAATGGGTAACAAAATGGGTTAGGTTGCAGAAGTCGGTGGTGGTATGCGGATGATATGGTGAAATCCCTAGGCAAAGATGCCAAAGTTCCAAAACTTTGATGGAGTTAAATTGTGTCGACACCTATCTAGATGGATGGGGGATGTCAATAGGTACTCAACGAGCTAAAGAACGTAAAAAATCGTACTCCGGATGTGAAAGTTATGGGCAAAACGGTGAAAGACGCGAGGCTGATGCTCCAAGGGTCGGACATCCGGGGGTGGGGGCCGGATATCCGGGGCTAATGTCCAGAACCGTGCATATTTTGTGTTCCAGGAGCCGGATGTCCGGCAGGGGACCCAGATGTCCGGCCCGACGATTCCAGATCGGGATTTGGACTTTGAAACTCGATTTGGGGGCAGAAATAGATGATTTTGGGGGCAAAATTGGAGAGATTACATGGATAGAAAGTAGGGAAACTTGTGGGGAAGCAAGATCTACTCAAGACACAATGAATCCATGGATCAAAATCAATATAACATCATCAAACCAACAAATCACAAAAAATAGGGGCTATTTTTGGTGGGGATTTTTGAATTTAGGACAAAATCAAGCAAAAGAAGGCTAGAAACATGGGGTGTGTCATGGAATTGTCACGGCAGATGTCCTTAGTGTCAGGACTTAGTCGCGAGGCCAACACATCTATGTGGTAGCTTGAGAGGGGTTGAGTGGAACGAGAGACGCGAGGTTTTACCCAGGTTCGGCCCCTCACTGTGGAGGTAAAAGCCCACGTCCTACTTCATTGATATTGATGATGATGATCACGATTACAAGGGAGCTCTATTTCGAGAGCTATTGAGTTGTATGTCTAATCCTAAGTTGTCAAACTTGTGGAACCCCCCTCTTGGGGTGCCCTGCCCCTCCTTATATAAGTTAGAGGGGCGGGTTACATGTGGAGTCCTATTAGGATTAGGACTAGTCAACCTTCTAATACAAATCGGATACAAGTCCAGGTCTTAACTCATTGTAAGACAAATATTCATCACGCCTTTCCTCTTAAACCGGCCCACCATAACATGAACCGGCCTTCTGGGCCATCGGGTCTTGTCGCTCCTCTGACCCGCTCGCCGGGTAACCCATGATTCGCCAGGCTCGGGCAGGTCACTTAATGAGTCACCAAGTTCGGCCGGGTTATGCTTCCGGTCGGGTTACTCCGTGGGGTATATCCCCGACATTAGCCCCCAGTTTAATTTGGATTCATCCATGTTAAACTAATCTGCAACATAAACACAAGAACAAATTTGTCGGGTTGTGCTCCGGTTTAAATATTCTTATAAACCGGCACTTGATCATCTTTAAGTCCTTGTCATTTCTTCCTTCTGAAAAATCCGAGTCAATAGACCAGCTTCATAATCAACTTGCTTGCAGAAGATATTTTGTAAATAAAGAATCCATTTGAATCGGCCTTCAATGCTCTCATTTGACAAAAATATTGGTCTTCAAATATTCAACTGATATCAGGTGGTTTCAAAATGTAGAACTCACCGGCTTATCATTGCCAAAATTGCCGGATTATAAAAACAGATGATCCCGGGTCATGACCATTTAAAGATGTCGGGTTATGATTGTTGCCAACGCTGGGTTATGATTGTTGCCAACGCTGGGTTATGATTGTTGCCAACGCCGGGTCACACAATTTAATCTTCCTGATTTGCCCAAAACTGAGAATTTGAAGATGTTCCTCCTTTATATGCATATTACCTGTAGCCCCCAAGTCTTAAGAAGAGAACATAGTGATAGCTTAAGAGTTGTTTCAATATAAATGTTGCAACCTTGAAGAAATCCAGATTGTTCATCTCAGTCACTAGTCACAACTGAATATTCCATATTATGTAGCCCCCAAGTGCCGGGTTGTCATGCTTGCAGCAACCTGGGACTTTGTAATTTCCCGATGCTCAAAAAACTTCAACCAGTGTAGCCCCCAAGGGCCGGGTCATTATGATGTGATGAGTCAGGTCTTCAATAAGGCCAAAAAATGACTTTGCATTAGCCCCCAAGTGTCATGGTGCATGCTTGCAGCGACATGAGACTTGCATATTTGATATAATCTCAAATTAAATAATGAAGCCCCCAAGTGTCGGGTCGTAAACCTACACTATTCCTTCAATTGTAGAATAAATCATATCCATTGCGCTGAAGCGACTTTGAAAACCTCAACCATAATATTGGTTATTGACAACCATAATAAGAATCCAGGCATGTTGGCTATTAAAGATTTGAATAATATAACCTGGTTGGAAACCGATTCCTGCCATATAAACCGGTATATCTATGGGCATATGATACATGCTATGATGATGTAATGATGATGCAATATATGATGATGTATGTGTATGATCTAGAGGGTTTAAGTTATGGTTCGGATATGACCAGAGCCCCCAAGTAGTCATAATTGTGGCATTGCGACGATCAAGAGGTGTAGCTATGGTTCGAATACGACCAAGATCCCAAGTGATTTCCCTGGTGCCCTTATGCCTATCAAGAGGTGTAGCTATGGTTCGAACCCATAGCCCCCAAGTGATTTCCCTGGTGGCCTTACGCCAATCAAGAGGGTATAAGCTATGGTTCGGATACGACTAGAGCCCCCAAGTGATTATCCTGGTGGCCTTACGCCGATCAAGAGGGTATAAACTATGGTTCGGATACGACCAGAGCCCCCAAGTGATATTGTGAGCTGTGCTCAAGGGATACCCATGTTTGAGCTGTGCTGTGCAGCAGACTCTCTTTGGCCCCTTATGATAATATTGGCTTGATAGCCGGATTACCGAAGGAACCAGAGCTGTGCTTTTATGATAATATTGGCTTGATAGTCGTATTAATAGGGTAGTCACAGCTGTGATCAACCAGCAGGAAACCCCCAAATGATCAATAATATGATGAACCAATAAGGTAGGATGCCCATGTTTGAACCGCGCATCATGGCAGCAAGCTCTCTTTGGCAATCTTTAATTTTTTTGCAAGAGATAACTTCTTCTTGAACCGGATGTTAAACCGAATATTGAGAGCTTGAAAGCTTTGTGGGAGACATCTTTCCCTTGAACCGGATTTTAAACCGGAATCTTCATTTTCAGCTGGAAATTTTCTGACGGCCTTTAAACTCGAACTTGCAAGAAATTAATTCTTTTTGAACCAGAATTTCTGAAACCGGATTTGAGAGCTTCAGAGCTTTGTGGGAGATAGATTTCCCTTGAACCGAATTGTAAACTGGATATTTGAGAGATTCAATGAGGCTGACTTCCCTTGAACCGGATTTTAAACCGGAATCCTTTCTGATGACCCGGAACTTCTTCATTGAGCCGGGATTTTGTAACTGTCATATACTTTCTAAGCCGAAAATTTTCTGACGTCCTTTAAATTTTCATCAATATAACAGTTGCCTCTAGGACCGGTTTATCTTTCCCTCCATCGTCCTGGGGTTCCTAAATTTGCTAAAACTGGCAAGATTTGCTGAGTCATGTCATCATAGCCCCCGAGTCTCAAGGTGACTTCACACGTTGGCTTGAGATTCTCCATATTTGACCGTGATATAAACCGGCATAAGTTATATATCATTGGTGTTGATAGCACGATGTGAATCCACAGAAGGTTGAGGTGACTGCGGTGGGTTATAAATGATCCCGTATGAGCTGTGTCAGCAACTCGGCCAATGGTTCCTTCCAACTGGCTATTTGAAGTTAACCAAACCGTAGTGGCGGCGACTTGTGCGCCTGCTCATTGAGCCATCCAGTGCAAATGGCGGTTGATAGTATAGGATTATTTGCCTCCATTTTGTTGAAAGAAAACCGGGCTACCCAAGCTGTGACTTGCTCATACTCAATAAACAGCTCATGCAGACAGGTGCGGCCCGGTATGTTGATGTAGACCAGGCCGCAAGAGACGGATGACAAAGACGACTGTAGCATCAGAGGCAGCTTGGACAGATGAGTCGGCCACGGCATTGTAAGCCGGCGTAGACGAGCGAGTTAATCACAGGCGCAATAAACTGTTCAGACGGGCGAGCCAATCACATGCACAGTAAGTCGTGCAGACAGGCGAGTCAATTGCAAGCACGGTCCCGGCTGGTTGATGTAGATCCAGCGACATGAGCGGCGATTTGGGCATGTCCATTGAACAACGAGCAAACGCAATCCCGGCAAGTCGATGTAGACCAGGTCGCAAGGGTGGCGGCTTGTGCGCGTCTATTCACTACAAAAAATACACTCCCGTGATGATACATCTTTGTCACAGTAGGTCACATTTTCTGTCATGCATGTACATCCATGACGATTTTATGACAGAATCAAGATAGTCATACCTGTGATGTCATAGAAGTGTTCCATGACATTACCAAAATTATCATCATGGAAGTGTCCACTTCCATGATGATAAATCCCGCATCACAGAAGTGCTTTCGTCAAGGGTGACCGACACGTGGCATCCACCGTAACGGAACGTCATTAAGCTATCGGGTCGGGTTTTGGATCCGATAACCCGTTAACAGCCCCGACCAATGGGGAATTTCCACGTGTAAAATCATCATTGGCTGGAGGAAACACGTGTCGGCTCATCGTTGGGACAGATGTCATCCACTCATTGGACAGAAGGCGCCTATGATACCTCGACACGTGGCACAGCCCAACAGAGGCCCATTCCTGTGAAAAGGCCGGCCCGTTTGACTTGGTCAAAAGGTGGCGGGCCGGCCCATGTAAAGCCTGTTAACGGCATGTTCGCATATAGCTCATTTACAGCCCGCTAACCCAAGGCCCGTTACGCCCTATCCGAATTAGGCCCAGTAGCGTCATCTGGGCCACCCAATATGATTCCAGCCCGTTTTCACTTCTGGCCCATGTATGGGCCATGACGTCTTTCGGTCCATATAAGGCCCTATGTAACTCTTGGCCTATTAATGGCCCGTGGTGAAACTGGCCCGTAATGAACAGTGTATCACTTTACACCCATTAACGGCCCATGGTGAAACTGGCCCGTAATGAATAGTGTATCACTTTATACCCATTAATGGCCCATTATTCTGTTGGGCCGTTTCCAGCCCATGTTATCTTTCGGCCTTCTCAGAGCCCATTTATTCTTGGGCTCATTTCCAGCATTCGTTTACTTACGGCCCGTTACTGTCATTTTCTGCTTGTGGGCCAAATTCAGCCCGTGGTTACAGTCGGCCCGTTTGTGGTCCGTTAATACGTTGCCGTTTTCATAGCATCATCAAAGACGACCTATTAACGATGGCCCGTTATGGTCGGCCCATGAACGGATGATTCCAACTCTAGCACGTTTACGGCCATAATGCGGTATGTTTGGCCCATGTTTGGCCAATCGATCATACGGCCCGTATAAGGCCCATTGATGATACTGCCCGCAGAAGGCCCATTGTTTCTACGGCCCGTAGAAAGCCCATTGTTTATACGGCCCGTAGAAGGCCCATTGTTTCTACGGCCCATAGAAGGCCCATTGTTTCTACGGCCAGTAGGAGGCCCAGTGTCACTACAGTAAATATTAGCCCATGGTTATTGTGGCCTAGTTTTAAAAAACTAGGTTATTGCAGCCACTAGCTAACCGCGGAAAAAGAACTGCAATGACTACAAGCAAACAAATAAACAAGACAGCAAGGAAATAAATAAGCAAGCAACTAACACTAGGCTATCACGGCTATTACACATATTACATCCCCTTGGCATCAAAGTTCGCCACTGGTGCAAATATAGGGAACAAAGCAGCATATCATATACACTGGTTGTCAAAGTTGGCGACCAGCGCAAATAAACGCCGCAGCAAAACAAATCCAGAACGAAAACCACTTCAGAAGATCTCAAGAAACAATATCCTGGGTACCCATAATGCTGGCAAGATGCATAGCAAGCTTATTAACTTTCTCTTGTTTGGCGCTTAAATCCTGCAACGCTTGCTGTTGCACCAGAAAATATGCATCTGAATTCTGCAGGGACTTCCTCAGTCCTTCAGCTTCCTGTCGCAGCACATCTGAAAGATGTCTTTCAACTTGAAGTTGAGACTCAAGAAGACGAAATGATTCAGGCAGCGATTTCGAAGAGCTTGTGCCAGCAGTAGTGGCCAGTAACTCGAACACTACATCAAGACATGACTTTTGGATTCCCTCACTGTCGTCAAGATAGTTTTTATCAGCTTTCTTGGAGACCAATAGGGATGTCTCACTATCTTGAACCTTATCTGCATTACTTCCTTTACCATTGGATAACGCGGTACTGTTCTCTAATATTTTTTCCGCATTCTAAAAGAGAAACAAGCAGACACATCACATGTTTACCATGTTGTATATGAAACTCATTTTGGTAAATGAGTTTAATAGTAAAGTGGACAGGATAACAGCATGAAACAAACATATATCTATGTACCATGGTCACTTTGTGGTCTATATCATTCTAGTTTTTGTTGCCAAATCAAGATAGAGACACAGTTCAAATAATATTTGTTCAAGACAAAGCAGAATAGGCAGAATATAAGTGTGGGTAACGATAGAGCAATAACAACACTTGTAATGTGCATGACATGAGAACATAACTGTTTATTCAATTGAAACTGAAATCAACATAGAGCAGGTTACAACAGCAAACCAGTTAAAGAAACAGGTTTAAAACATACCTGTTGCGCCATTGGAGTTTCAATTCCATCCTTCAAATTTGAAAATAGTTGGTATGAGTAAATACAGTAATGCAAGAGCAAAGGAGTATGAACCCTAGCTACAGAACCTGATCTGAGAACAAATCTTCTTCTCCTTTAAGCATTGAGTTGGGATTCAGAGTGGTGGTCCTCGTGCTTTGGGCACTGCAGTTCCCTTACTAACTGCTCGTGTTTGGGTGCTCTGTGGTGGAGACGGTGCTGTGTCAACTGGAACTGGGTTACTATCTATCGGGGTTGGGATTAGAAGGGGTGTAGCTAGTTCTCTGTCCAACTAGGTAGGGGTACAATCTGCGAGAGTCTGGGTTATGTGTGGTGGATCTGGTCCTTGGGCAAGTACAACCATGGTTCTATCTACATCAACTGGTAGCACTATCTTTTCTGAAGCCATCACACTCTCCAATTCAAATGGCTGATAAACAAGAAAAGTAATTGAAAGTATAGACATTGTATGATAGACAGGTGCAATGGATAGTGGGGAATAAAAGAGGGCATGAAATAATTCATATTTATGTTTTCTAACCAAACAGGATAGCATGACACAATTTCACATATATGATGGCTAACTAAACAGGATAGCATGACACAATTTCACATTATGATGGCTAACTAAAAAAGATGGAAAGACATAGTTCAAAATATGAGACTATGTAAACAGGATGACATGACATAACTATATAATGTGTTTATTAAATAGGTTGGCATGCCATAATTCACATACATTCACGGATAGAATGCCATAATTCAAAATATGATGACTGTAAACACTAAACAGGATGAGATGATATAACTATATGGTGTCTTTATTAAATGGGTTGTCATGCCATAATTCAGATAGATGATGTGTATGTACTATGTAAACATGATGGCATGATATAATTCAAATATATGATTTATATAGTAAGCAAATAAGCAGATGGCAATCCATATATGATGTAAAAACTAAGCAATGCAAGACAACATGCATGACATGGGTAATATAACCCTGCCAAGTTTGAGCATAGACCTCAGGGGGGAAATAGGACTGGTCATCAGTCTCTGAATCCTCCTTTGAGGAGCTCTCTGTAACCAGCAAGATGTCTGCTTCAGCAGGTAGCATTGTCTGCTCTGAATACCTTGTTTTCACTCCAGATACTTCCATCACCGCTTCAAATGGCTGATGCACAGGAAGAGTAGTTGAATATACAAACATTGTCGACAAATGGAACACGTAATACAAAAAAATGATAGCATGATATAATTCCAATACATGATGATTTGCTAAACAACATGGCATTGCATAATTCACATATATAATGCCTTTGCAACAAGATAGCATTGTATAATTCACATATATAATGTCTTGCAACAAGATGGCAATGCATAATTCACATATATGGTAATTTGACACTGAACAGGTGGCATTCACACAAAGCATGCCTAAACTAATCAAATGACATAGCAATGCGAGACACCATACGCACGATATGAGCAACATAACCCTGCCAAGTTAGAGCATACACCTCGGGGGGGGGGGGAATAGGACTGGTAATCTGTCTTTGAATCCTCCTCTGAGGAGCTATCCGTAACCAGCGAGATATGCGCTTCGTCAAATAGCATAGTCTTCTCTAAAGACCTTGTTTTCACTCCAGAATTTGCCATCACCGTGTCAAATGGCTGATGCACACGAAGAGCAGTTGAATGTACTAACATTGTTGACAAATGTAATATGTAACGGAAAAAAAGGATGTCCTGATATAATTTACATATAAGATGACGTGCTAAGCAGGATGGCATTGCAAAATTCACATATATGATGCCTGGCTAAACAAGATGGTGTTGCATAATTCACATACACGATGAATAAACTAAACAGATGGCATTTGCACAAAGGATGTTTAAACTAAGAAGATGACATATTTGATGTATAAAGTAAGCAATGCAAGACACCATATGCATGATATAACCAACATCAGCATGCCAAGTTAGAGCGAAGACCTCAGGGGGTAAATAGGAGTTGTCTTCTCCTTCTGAATCCCCCTCAGAACAGATATCTTCCTCTCGATTACAATCCGAAATGCGTGGAGGGGGGTTGCCTTTGCGCCTACCATGGAGCGACATCTGCATGAAATTTTATTGCCACGCAAGGCTCGTCTCTTTTGCTCTACATGTTCAGTTCCATTGTTTACAATAAATGTCATGCATAGGAATAAAACATAGTGAGATTATGTAAGGAGTCCATGCAGAAATCCAGAGTGATGGTAGCAACCTGTGGATAGACCCAAAACCAATAATATCAGGCAGATAATGGCTTCAGTTAAAAAATACATATAATGGCTTCTTTACAGTTTGTTTCCCACCCAACATAAAAACTCATAGTAGACACCGGAGATTAACCAGATAGTAGATAGATACTATTGATAGCGGCCCCGATATGTACCCCACAACCATTTAAAAACTCAAGTTTGACCATTAGTTTGGAGCTGACTCAGAGTCTAATCGGTGAACAGGGCGATAAAGTAGCATGTAATATTAAGCGATGCATAACGTAAGCAGACACGAAAGAGTGTGACCTCTCTTGCGGACCCATGTAGTCCTCGAGGTCATCTGCTCGGTTGATGATGGTAATGCAGTTTTCATGGCTGCCAGCGGCGGGGAAGAAGATCTGAGGCGGCGAAAGACAGTCTGGAGGCCGGATCCCTGCTGTGCTGGACCCTTCTGTCGTTGGATCAGCTGAGCTGGGGTGGATGACGGCGCAGCAGGAGCGGGACAAACCACGCAAGGTTTTCTTTGACAACTATCTATAAGAGAAGTAATTCTGTAAGGGCTCGTTTGAATTGGAGGATTCCAACAATGCAAGGATAGGAAATAGACAGGAATAGGATAGGAATGCACGTGCAAAACAGAGAATTTAAAAACTCAGGATTTCTGCCAATCAGGGTGTTTGATTCAAAACAATTGGAAGATCACAGGATGCAAAGAAGCATGGTGAGATTAAGTCAAACCACAAGAAAATGTACGGTTATAATGTCATTATGCTACTATCTCTTAGTCATGTGCTTCATGAATAGGAATTTGAAAAGGAGGACAAGTGAAAATTAAAATTCCTATGTTTTTTCTTTCAAGGAGACACTAAAGGAACAAATCTGTGTGCTCAGTGGACAATATATATAACATGTAGAGTAAAAAAGAGATGCAACAAGTGTACAACCTCTTTGGCGAAGCCATGTCAATCTCAGCGTGATTGGGTTGGCCGGTGAGGATGCTCCGGCTGACTGTGCTGTCGGAGGAGGGGAAGAAGATCTTAGGCGTCTGGAGATGGAGCCCGAGGTACTGCTCCGCTGTGATGGAGGGTTTCGTCGTTGGAGCAGCTCCAGTGAGTTGTACGACGCCGAGGCTGAAGCAGGACAAGAGAGACAACGAACAACATTAACCTGAGTGGAATTCTAATAGCATCTCCAATACATGACGTAAAAGACATAACCACAAAGTACTAGATGTAAAATACATCAGCCGCTCATCTCTGAACTTAACTGTCGAAACTGAACTTAACTATCGAAACTGAATTTCGCTCTCGAAACAGAATTTTGTTGTCGAAACTGAACGCACTAGCAAGGTGAGGCTACACGTCGGTCGACTGACTTTTTCATCTCTGGTCAGTCGATTTTGCAGCAGTTGGATACGAAATCAAGGGCCTGTGGTTCATCTCCAACCTCCACCCCCCTGGGCCGCCAGCCACCACCGGCCAAACAGTAGCCCCCCGCCGCCCACGGCCGGTGGTGCGCCGCCCCGCCCACCCCGAAAACACTCCCCACCGCCAGTCCGCCGCCGCCCCGGCCATCCCTCTAGCCCCCCCCTGTGCCGAGCTTTTTCTCCGGCGATCCCCACGCCACCGCTCCGCCAACGCCTCGCCAACGCCGGCGACCACCGCCCCCATCCTGAACCCTAAGATAGATAGTGGGGTACCTCTCCGGCGAGCCCCCCTCCCCGCTGCGGCTGGTTCTTCCTTCACCCCGGCTAGCCCCCCCCCCCCACCCCCTGAAAATTGACTGACCCAAAAGTCGATTCAGTCGACTGAAGTGTAGCTAAATAGGAGCAGCATCGCAAGCAAGAGCGAGAGCAAGAGCAGTAGCGCGAGCAAGAGCAATAGCAAGAGCAGACCAAGCAGGGGACCGAGAGCAAGAGAAGAGCAGCAGAGCGAGCGAGAGCTAAAGCAGCACTCCTACTAATGTGGACGTCACCGCCGAGGGAGCTACGCCGTGGAGGAAGTGGCCGGCGACGCCGCCGTGGATGGAGCCGCGCCGTGTCGGCTCAGGACCGAGCGCCGGCAGCACTGTGAGATCGAATTAAGAAGAATATGCGGCGATTAGTGTACAACCTCTTTGGTGGTGCCGATTAGGCTGCAACTTCATCCAAGGAAATGGTGATGATGATGCTCTTTCGGTGGTGCAGGTGAAGACGGTGGTGTGGGAATGGAGGTGGCGCGAAAGACGAGGGGAACGTCGGGGCAGCTCCTTGGAGGTGGAGGACGGGGTGGCTGAACCGGCGGGACGATGAGATCGACAACGGATCCTCATCCGGTACGGTGGATGAGGGACATCAGGTGTTGCTGTGGACGACGTCGTCGGGGAAGAGGCTCCGGCTGGGTGGCGGACGGAGCAGGGTGTGGGGTTTCGTCGTGAGTTTTCGCGGCCTCGGTGTACGAATGGGTGGGCGGATGGGATGGCAGTGGGGAACCATGGCTTAGAGACGCGCTTGTCTGAAATGTGGGGTAAGTTACGGAAGTACCCGCACCGATTTGAGGCGGTTCTTTCAGTTCAGGGGTACCACGGGTATTTCGCGTGTCGGGATTTCACAGGAGGTGGGAGTTTTTGCGCGCGTTGTAATTTCGGAATAGCAAGGAGCGGGTTGAGATGGAGGGAGTTGTCGGAGCACAACGAGACAAAGATATATCTTAAATATTTCGGGCTAACAAGGCGCGGGTAGAAATTTCCGGACAAGCCTAACGTGTACTGTACCAAATGAATGCGCACTACAAATGTCATTCAAAACTTTCAATTCATGTTATGTTCAATTAAAATATTTCGCTACATGTATAATGCATGCAGCCTACTACTCAAATGAACGTTTTAGTGCATTCCATATGTATATACTACCGCTTCAATATGAACTAAATTTGAATTCGTTTCTCTATTTGAATAGGATCTACAGTAATGATTGTTGTGAAGTCAAAGCATTTGAATTCGTTTCTCTGTTTTAATAAGATCTACAATCATCATTATTGTCAAGTTAAACCATCATTTGTGTATTATCTTCACAGCACACCACATGATTAGTCTCGAGTTACATATGAACTATGTGTACTATATGAACTCGAACTAGATTTTTTGAATCCACTTTATTTTGATTTCAAGTCACATTACATTTCTAGCTCTAGCTAGATCTTCATAATGTAAACCATGTCTCATATGTATAATGTGTTTATCACATTATGTATGGTGCCCCGCCCCCTACGCCTACAAGTATTTAGATGTGAGTTGCAAACACCACACATTACCACAAATTCAAATAAAATGTGAGAATGTTCGATATATAGTATTGTTTAGATTGTTCGATATTTAGTTGGAAGCTGCAAACGCCACACATTATCACAAATTCAAATAAAATATGAGATTGTTTGATGTATAGAATGGTTTAGATTGTTTAGCATTTAGCTGTGAGTTGCAAACGCCATGCATTATCACATTATGGTATAACATGTGCACAGCACGTGTATCACCGCTATATTCATGCATGCAATGTTTAAAACACATATCCTATTCAAATATATGAATCCGCTTTCATATCAAATTATGATCTTTGTTAGTCTCTTACACCCACACAATCCTCTAACCTTTGTAGCTACCACTAACTTTCTCTCGTGCATGCACACGCCCTCCTCGCCCTCCCCCTCCCTCGGCATTCTATACATCGGGCACATTCATTTTTTTAGGTCGTTCTCCCAGAGTCTCCACAACTCCTTTCCGACACACACCGATCGATAAACCTCTCCAGCGATGCCTGCCTACAACATACACACACACCTTCAATCTCCTCCTTTATGTGTCCTTGCCTCGTGTCTCTCATACGGTCAGACACACGTGTAAATTCTCGCCCCTCTTTTCATCGATCTCACAACCGCACACTCCTCCCCGTATCTAGCTAGTAGTTGGGCCTCTCGCACCACCTCCTAGCTCCATTCTCTCTGTCTATCCGTCTCGCTGGGCCTTATTTGCCTCTAACAAATGGACGTACACCGACCGATCTCTCGCTATACATATAGCTAGCTAGGTCCTTATAACTCGTTTTTACCCACACGTCAATCGATCTACCTCATTAGTTGTGTCTCTCCATTCCTCCGACAAACAACAATTGATCTACCGATCTAGTTAGATTTTCTTACCAAACACATGGTTCCCCTTCATCATCCATGGATGCATCCCAACAGATCTATCACGCACAGGCACACACAGAAACACATGCCCACTCTTATTGATAACATTGCAGTTCCACCCTCAGTTTGTCTAGTAGGCCTCTCCCACCATCTTCAAGAAGCAACTCCATCACCCATCCAGCACTCTACCCCTCTCCCTCCCTCTTCCTCCCTCTCTCTCTCTCCTCTCTCTCTGTCCGATCATATTTCCCGTCCTTCAGTTATGTATGGATGTCGACCGATCTCCCTCAAGACATAGCTGGTGAGGGAGTCCTGGATTAGGGGGTATCCGGACAACCGGATCATATCCTTTGGCTGGACTGTTGGACTATGAAGATACAAGATTGAAGACTTCGTCCCGTGTCCGGATGGGACTCTCCTTG